>NC_048566.1:82267461-82322461 GCF_013265735.2 Oncorhynchus mykiss | reverse complement strand
CTTAATAGTCTACACAGGTTTCTTCTTCAGGGCTGAATCTTAATAGTCTACACAGGTTTCTTCTCAGGGCTGAATCTTAATAGTCTACACAGGTTTCTTCTCAGGGCTGAATCTAAATAGTCTACACAGGTTTCTTCTTCAGGGCTGAATCTTAATAGTCTACACAGGTTTCTTCTCGGGGCTGAATCTAAATAGTCTACACAGGTTTCTTCTCAGGGCTGAATCTTAATAGTCTACACAGGTTTCTTCTTCAGGGCTGAATCTTAATAGTCTACACAGGTTTCCTCTCAGGGCTGAATCTTAAGTATACACAGGTTTCTTCTTCAGGGCTGAATCTTAATAGTCTACACAGGTTTCTTCTTCAGGGCTGAATCTAAATAGTCTACACAGGTTTCTTCTCAGGGCTGAATCTAAATAGTCTACACAGGTTTCTTCTTCAGGGCTGAATCTTAATAGTCTACACAGGTTTCCTCTCAGGGCTGAATCTTAATAGTCTACACAGGTTTCCTCTCAGGGCTGAATCTAAATAGTCTACACAGGTTTCTTCTTCAAGGCTGAATCTAAATAGTCTACACAGGTTTCTTCTCAGGGCTGAATCTTAATAGTCTACACAGGTTTCTTCTTCAGGGCTGAATCTAAATAGTCTACACAGGTTTCTTCTTCAGGGCTGAATCTAAATAGTCTACACAGGTTTCTTCTCGGGGCTGAATCTAAATAGTCTACACAGGTTTCTTCTCAGGGCTGAATCTAAATAGTCTACACATGTTTCTTCTCAGGGCTGAATCTAAATAGTCAACACAGGTTTCTTCTCAGGGCTGAATCTAAATAGTCTACACAGGTTTCTTCTCAGAGCTGAATCTAAATAGTCTACACAGGTTTCTTTTCAGGGCTGAATCTAAATAGTCTACACAGGTTTCTTCTATCAGGGCTGAATCTAAATAGTCTACACAGGTTTCTTCTCAGGGCTGAATCTAAATAGACTACACAGGTTTCTTCTATCAGGGCTGAATCTAAATAGTCTACACAGGTTTCCCCTCATGGCTGAATCTTAATAGTCTACACAGGTTTCTTCTTCAGGGCTGAATCTAAATAGTCTACACAGGTTTCTTCTCAGGGCTGAATCTAAATAGTCTACACAGGATTCTTCTCAGGGCTGAATCTTAATAGTCTACACAGGTTTCTTCTCAGGGCTGAATCTTAATAGTCTACACAGGTTTCTTCTTCAGGGCTGAATCTTAATAGTCTACACAGGTTTCTTCTTCAGGGCTGAATCTTAATAGTCTACACAGGTTTCTTCTTCAGGGCTGAATCTTAATAGTCTACACAGGTTTCCTCTCAGGGCTGAATCTTAAGTATACACAGGTTTCTTCTTCAGGGCTGAATCTTAATAGTATACACAGGTTTCTTCTTCAGGGCTGAATCTTAATAGTCTACACAGGTTTCCTCTCAGGGCTGAATCTTAATAGTCTACACAGGTTTCTTCTCAGGGCTGAATCTTAATAGTCTACACAGGTTTCTTCTTCAGGGCTGAATCTAAATAGTCTACACAGGTTTCTTCTCAGGGCTGAATCTTAATAGTCTACACAGGTTTCTTCTCAGGGCTGGATCTAAATAGTCTACACAGGTTTCTTCTCAGGGCTGAATCTAAATAGTCTACACAGGTTTCTTCTCAGGGCTGAATCTTAATAGTCTACACAGGTTTCTTCTTCAGGGCTGAATCTAAATAGTCTACACAGGTTTCCTCTCAGGGCTGAATCTTAATAGTCTACACAGGTTTCTTCTCAGGGCTGAATCTAAATAGTCTACACAGGTTTCTTCTTCAGGGCTGAATCTAAATAGTCTACACAGGTTTCTTCTTCAGGGCTGAATCTAAATAGTCTACACAGGTTTCTTCTTCAGGGCTGAATCTAAATAGTCTACACAGGTTAACTCTCAGGGCTGAATCTTAATAGTCTATGAGGCTTTCTCTTTCTCTCAACTCTTGTCCTTAATTCACACTGATTTGAAAGATTAAGATAAAACAGGTTCCCTAGTCAACTTACCAACCTCCCATATTGTTTTCATCTAATCTAATCATTTTTAGATTTCTGCAAATGGCAGTTAGGATTTAGGAGATGAGGAGTGGAAGTCACTTTAGACTTTTGAGGTAATATCCCAGACATGCTCTTCTTTATTTTAAACCTCTGAGGTATTAGACTACTTTAGGAAAGCTATGCCTCAACCATTCAGATGACTGGCTTAAAATACCTCAAAGTCTCACAGGCAGTGTAAAGCATTGGTTTAGTGTACGACCTGCCTTGGAAGACTTAGTCTGAATTTTTGCGCCATTGTGTCTCACAGACTTAGGCTTTGTTGAATCTGATGACACTGAGAAAAGAGTATAAAAGAGAAAAAAGGGGAAATAGAAAGTGAAAATACAAGGGAGAGAAAGAGAGAGAGAAAAAGAGAGAGAGGGAGAGAGAAAGAGAGGGGTGCAGATAACGGGAGGGGAAAACCTCCTCACCAGTAAAGATGATGTCAGTCTCTGCAGCTGAGCCCCCAGTCCCCGACACACAGAGCTGAACACTCCAGCCCCAGTCTGACACACAGACAGAGAGAGAAGGAGAGGAGAGAAAAGGGGAGAAGAAAATCAGATAGACAGAATGAATGGAATCAAGCAGGTGCGTATACAGAGTCACTGTCTACCGGTATTTTATTTGGTGTTCATTCATTTGTGTTCATTCATTGACATGAATGCCTTTTGTTTGTTATGTGTTGATGGTTTGAAGTTTTCAGACCCTGGTACAGATTGACAGGAGTGGGATCTGGAATCTGCTTCATCTATGTTATCTTCACCGTTACTGTAATTATTTTCTGTCACAGCGTGTGTGTGTGTGTATGTGGGGGGGGAGGGTGTGTGTGTGTGTGTGTGTGTGTGTGTGTGTGTGTGTGTGTGCATGTGTGTGTGTGGGGGGGTGTGGGGGGTGGAGAGGGGGTGTGGGTGTTTGCACATGTGTGTGTGTGTGGGGGGGGGGGGCGTGTGGAGAGGGGGTGTGGGTGTTTGCACATGTGTGTGTGTGTGTGTGGGGGGGGGGGGCGTGTGGAGAGGGGTGTGGGTGTTTGCACATGTGTGTGTGTGCATATACAGTATGCGCCTGTGTGTGTGTAAGTGTTTTGCACAAATGAATGTGTGCGTGTCTGTGTCTCTGTGTGCTTGTGTTTGAGCTTGTGTGTGTGGCTATTCACCTTAGAGTTAAGGGCACTGTCATTAACGGAATGTTTTCAATTAACAGATGACTAATTTGCCTCTATTTCAATCCTCTATGGGGATTAAAGAGCTTGAATAATTCATGTCTAATCAGATACAGAGTCTTAAAGCTGAAAAAAGGACAATGAGAAGGATATCATAGCCCATGCTGCGTGGTATTTGTAAGAAGGGATGGTTAGTACCAGAGTCTTATATTATCTATCTAAGGCTCTGGTTAGTACTGTGAATGTGCACCAGTGGAGGAGAGTGGATTTTAGAGTTGTTATGTCACAGAGCGTGTGCCGTAACAGGTCGTGGATGTGCGGGGTGAGAGAGTGCTGTGCGTTGTGTGATACTGCTGGTCAGACAGGTGTCACAACTGTAGTGGTGAGTCATCTTGTTGCACATGGCATTTCGTCCATTGCTCGTAGCCTCTCCTGCTACAATTTCTGTTTGCAAAAGTTTGTGCCTGTTCTAGGCACATTGAACGTATTAAACATAGACTTCGGAAGTCTCACAGTCAGACAGTCAGTCATCCATTCACAGTGTGTTGGTAAACCATTTAGTTAGTCACAGCATACAGTACATTACACTTTCTGAGAGGCTCGGAGAGAGATTCACACTGAAAATCTTATCATGTCACATCACATTTCTGATCTTTAGAGTGGTGTGTGACGACGGTAGAGTGGTGTGTGACGACGGTAGAGTGGTGTGTGACGACGGTAGAGTGGTGTGTGACGACGGTAGAGGGGTGTGTGGCGACGGTAGAGTGGTGTGTGAAGGGAGGTGGAGAAAGGGGAGTGGAGAGGGGTGGGTGGGGCATGGGAAGAGGGGTGGGTGGGGCATGGGAAGAGGGGTGGGTGGGGCATGGGAAGAGGGGTGGGTGGGGCAAGGGAAGAGGGGTGGGTGGGGCATGGGAAGAGGGGTGGGTGGGGAAAGGGAAGAGGGGTGAGTGGGGCAAGGGAAGAGGGTGGGTGGGGCATGGGAAGAGGGTTGGGTGAGGCAAAGGAAGAGGGGGGGGGGCTGGTGCAGGGATGTGGGCACACTGAGCATTAGCGCAAGCAATGAATAGGACAGAAGGAATCACAGTTGTCACTTAATTGACATAAGACAGCCCTGTGTCAGTTATTAAAGTGTAAATACGCATATGCACATTTTGTGTAACATCACCAGTCATGGGGCATAATGGTGATGTTCTAAATTTGGAGGCTTGTATAGAGGTTCTACACTTTTGAATTATCACTAAATACCAGTAGTGCTGGCCTAAAGGGGAGAAGTCATCCACACACACACACACACACACACACACACACACACACACACACACACACACACACACACACACACACACACACACACACACACACACACACACACACACACACACACACACACACACACACACACACACACACACACACACACACACACACACACACACACACACACACACAGAGGCCAGCCGATGCGCAAGAATATTGGTTTGTTTGCACAGCCCCTGCAAAGCGACCCCATTTATTTATCCTGCTAAACCTGGAATAACAAACAACCACTAGTAGCTACTGTGCACCGTCTGTTCCTCTGCTGTAAGTAACTGACAAAATTAAAAATGTTCTTGTATAGAAAGGCCACATAGGCAGTAAAGGACCCCAGGCTCCCCACTGAGATGATATTAATTAGAAGATCCAACAGATATCTGGCTGGGCTCTAATGTGTTTTATTATTCTGTGTTCTAACAAACTATGCTGACCTGATGTTGCTCTATTTTTACAACCTTCATCTATTTATTCATCTCCTTGTTCATTTTGATGCTGTTATACTGCTGTAAACACCCTACTTACTTTGAATCCTGTTTTCAGACGTGAGTCCCAAGGGAGCTTTTCCTGTGTAGTTACTCATCTACTCCCTCTGTATGAAGATTTTACTGGGGCAGAGCGAGTGTTTTGATGGTTGTCGAGCTGAGTTAGTTTTACATCTTGATTTCAAAGACTCCTTTGTCTCCTTTGTTCATGCCGGGGGAACTTGTTAGTATTGCATTATTCATACTTTATTCTTTGTGTGTTTTTAATACAATGTAGTGATTTCAGAGACATCATCCTAGTAAAGAAACATCATAAACCTCTGTAAGGGTTCTCCCTTATGCAGAGAATGATTTACAAATCGATCGTTCAGTTCATTTGGTCCTTCACACTACAGCTCTCTCTCTCCATCTCTCTCTCACTGTACCTGTAAAAGCTGGAGCCCCAAAATCCCGATAGAGGCGACCTCTTAGCCCTTCAGCCTTCATGTCATTACCGCTGACCAGCATCTAGCCCTGATCTCCCGACCTCCCTCAGTGGCTCGCCTCTATCTAGCCCTGATCTCCCGACCTCCCTCAGTGGCAGCCAGCCAGCAGCCAGCAACATACCACACCACACTGCCAGAGAAACAGGAGAGGAGGGGGAGAGAAGGGAAGAGAAAATAAGAGGGGAGAGAGAAGGGAGAGATAGAGTAGGAGAGATAGAGAGGGTAGGAGAGGAGGGAGAGATAGAGAGGGTAGGAGAGGAGGGAGAGATAGAGAGGGTAGGAGAGGAGGGAGAGATTGAGAGGGTAGGAGAGAAGGGATAGATAGGGTAGGAGAGGAGGGAGGGAGAGATAGGGTAGGAGAGAAGGGAGAGATAGAGAGGGTAGGAGAGGAGGGAGAGATAGCGAGGGTAGGAGAGGAGGGAGCGATTGAGAGGGTAGGAGAGAAGGGAGAGATAGAGAGGGTAGGAGAGGAGGGAGGGAGAGATAGAGAGGGTAGGAGAGGAGGGAGAGATAGAGAGGGTAGGAGAGGAGGGAGAGATAGAGAGGGTAGGAGAGGAGGGAGGGAGAGATAGGGTAGGAGAGAAGGGATAGATAGAGAGGGTAGGAGAGGAGGGAGAGATAGAGAGGGGGAAAGAGAGATAAAAGCGAGGTGAGTACGAGACGAAAGGATTAGGAGAGAGAAAGGAGAAAGAGGAGGAGAGAGGGAGTGGGGCAAGAGGAGGAGAAGGGGGAGAATGAGTGAGGAAGAGAGCTACAGTAGACAGAAAGGGAGATCAAGAAAATTGGGAGAGGTAGAGAGAATGACATAGTAAGGGAGATAGAGAAAGGCAGGGAGAAAGAAGGAGAGTGGCAGATCAAATGAGAAAGGGAAAGACTGAGCGAGCGAGAGACAGAGAGAGAAATACCATGCTATTTCAAGGCCATGACTTACGGATAATGTCACTCTACTTCAAAGTGCAAAGCGCTCCTGCATGACTGCGCCTCTGGAGAATTCCCTTCCCTCCTAGTTCAGACGATACCAGGAAGCCTGACAACAGGGGGTGTGGTGCTTGCACATTCTATTTGACACGTTTCTATGCTAAATTGTGATGAAAAGTACTTGGTTTCCTTTTAATTGTGTGTTTATCGACCCACAGATGATACAGAGGATACCTGTAGATGCCTAATGAGTCCAATGAATCCAAAGAGGTAATACAGTGAGTAAGTGTATTGTATATACATATACACTGAGGTAAATACAGACTGACCAAAATAACAGCCGAGTATGACGCATGTCAGTGTCCACCTGTTACAATTTTGACAGCTCAATTTGACAAACACATTTCCTTCAATATAGTTTTCATCTGTCTTGTTAAATTACTCAAGTCGTGATGTGTGCAATTTTGACATTCAATATAATTCATGTTTTTGTGTGGATCATTTCTTATTAATCTTTGGATACGCCTAAACATAGAGAATGAATTACTCGGCATCCTGACTTTGCAGGATTTTCATGCTATTTTAAGATAGAGCATATTGTTATGTTTTGAATGGACCACCTGCAAAGCGAAGAAGGAATGTTGAGAGGAGCACTGATTGAGTTCATATGACTCACTGACCTACTGAGAATCCCATTGGATGAATGGTAACAGTCCACTTACAATAGGGACGCATACCCATAGACAATGGATAGCAATCCATCTAAACACACTGACCTTCCTGCTCTTACTCCTTACGCTGAGAATGGCTACGATGGTAAAGTCATCACATTCTCCTCTGGGACACATAATGGTGTGTGAGAGAACCACAGCCTCTTTAAATTGCTCCGAATCATTTCTATTGTGTTCCCCATAAGCTAGCTCCTTGAGCTGGAGGTCCTTGAATGAGAAAATAACCTCTCACTTTTCTCCTTGTCTGTCTACCTTCCTGCCCTCCATCTATCTATCATGACTCTCTCGTTCCCTCTACACTCTCAGGTTGCTGGGTAATTCCGTGGATGACGTGAGGTCAGAGGAGCCCCTCTCCACCCTGCCCCCGTGTCCCTCTCAGCCTATCTGCCGCTGTGTCCTATGGCTTTTTATTCCTATGTGATGACAGAATGGGCTCATGTAGGGATAGAAGCCACTTAACACACGGCGAGAGAGCTACATGAAAAAAACTGGAAGTGATCCAGTCCTAGTTGGCCCGTCCCATACGCCTGGTACATATGGTTTGATTAATGTTCCCTGCTTCTGATTTCATGTTCCCTGAAGTTAAGCTACATTTGTGCTCATCCTTCAGATAACGAGTTAGCTCATTGAAGTGCTCAGAGAAGAGGGAGTCAGACGCTGTTATGGTTGTCAGTGCACCTGTTTTTGCTTCCAGGCACAAATAGTCTTTCCTGTTTCCAATTTCTGATGTGTTGGTGACAGCGGCGGTCTCCAGAGATGGATGTTGGAAAATGTTCAAAATACGTCATAAACCAAAGGAAGAAACAAGCAAGGAGAAACCAATGCAGATTTTTAATAACCACTTTAAAAGAGGCACTAAGTGAACCACTTTACAATACAAGAGGCATTGTATTTCCATTTCTTTTCTCTCTTACTCTCCCACTTTGATTCTGTTGCACATTATTAAAATAAAACTTTAACATTGAGCATTGCACCAGGAAATCATCTACCTACAACAACATACTATATAAGATACATATAAACAAGATAAAGCACCTTTTTTGTGCTAGTAAATAATATTCATAATTAAACAGTTGGAGGACAGACGGAGGACTGAGTGTGTGTTTTGTGTGTGGTAGTATCAGTGCATGGGAGGAGCTCCTAAAACAGGTCTCAGGACTGTGAATAGTCCTTGGATACACCTGAGTTCGTACAGATGGAAGCTTTCCTAATTTCCTTTCCTAAAGACCTACAGATGAATACTTTTTTGGAGGAGGTTTTACACAGTAATTTTACATTAAAACAAAAGAAACTACAGAGAATCAGCACAAACAGTTGGCTACAGATCTCATGTTCCCTTCAGATAGAGGACATTGGCGTTCACATTACAATAACAAATAACATAGCACCAGTTAATGTTTATACAAAGGCTAATACAATGAATGTCAATGCAGTACAGTAAGGTAAAAATAATACAAAAGGAGTACTTATTTGAGAAGCATACACAAAAGGTGCACTGACAGTTTAAATCAGTTGGGATGAAATTTGGTCCTGTTGCATAAAAAAAAAAAAAAAATCCTCTATGAACACTTTGTGATTGTGAAACTTTCATGCATTATTTTGAAATATTATTAAAAGTAAGGTTTTATTTTCAAGTATAATTTTTTTCTTTCATTTTTCTAATGAAATATAATCTCTGAAAAATATAATGTTCAACATAAGAATAGCAGGAATTAGTCAATGATTTGCCTTACTAGCATTTTCATTCTAGATTCATAAAATCATCTCTGCCATTAGTCCTCACGTTTGTGTTATAACAACACATTTACAAGAGAAGAAGACATAAAGTGACAACATAAGTATTTAGACAAACATTTCACAGAGGAGATCCATGCAATCTCATTCATGGTCATGAAATGTCTTTTCAGTCTTTTAGTCCCCCCCCCCCTCCCCCCTCAGTTTATTGATTCTGAAGTGTCCTTCCTCAAAGGAATCTTAAAACTGGTGAGCTTTTGGCCAAACAGCTGGCTCAGGAGGTTGTTCTGAGACTCTGCTGTCCTATAGGAGTGGCTCTCCATGGACCTCACCCCTGTCCTTGGCCTAGACTTATTCAAGGAATTGTTCATAGGGGGCGCTGACACTTTAGAAACTGGGGAATGAAGAGCCCGTCCAAGAGTCCCCTTTTTGGCTTTGTAATCCCCATTAAGATGATGCACCATCTTTGCTTTCTTTGGCGTGCAGTTAACGAGGAAGCTTCTCTTTGGTTGAAGGCCTAAACTCCCTGATGTTTTGTGCTTAGAGACTATTTTGTTGCTGACCACATCATCTCTAACGGAAGAGAGCACCGGGTAGTCGCTGGGGCCGTCTGATTTCCTGTGAACCGCCAGACTCTCGCACTTGCTAGGTCGGAACTTATTTCTGGCCTTGACGTCGACACCAAGGTTCTCCCGTGTGGCAGGAGAGGAGACCCTCTGTAAACTGTAAGGTGACCTCATCTCCTTTCTCTTCTTCTGTTCTTTTCTCACAGAGTCTTTGTCTTCGCTGGATGCCGGGCCCTGGGAAGTGAGCTTGGTGTGGTGGACTGGTGTTGACTCCATGGCCCTGGGGCTGTTGTTGGAGCGGTGTTTATTAATGCTCTCACTGGGCTTGGGTGTGGAGGCTTTGTCCTTTTGCTTGTTGTCATGGCTGTGAGTGCTGGTTGACTGTTGCCCTTGCTCATCCTCCCTCATTTGGTACATCACAATGGTAGATGCCTTATGCTTTGTAGGAGGATGGTGGAGGTCATGTGAATAGGGTGTCTTTGAGCTAACATACAACTCCTCATCCGATGCTGTTGCATCTCTCCTCTGTATCTTCTTCCCTTCAGCTTCTGCAGTGCTAGTCTGTGTGCTGCTCTCCGGAGTGCTCTGATTATCATCTGCGAAACAATCCCTCTTCTCTTCAGGTGTAATGCTCTCAAATGGATTGTCCTCTTCCTTCACATCACATGGATCTGTGAATGATTTGCCATCCGCCTCAAAAATGTCTCTAATAGGCAGCTTTGACGAAGGACTGGGAACAATGTCCTCTGTTTTGGGTGTAGCAGTGGAGAGACCTTCAGAGCCCAGGTGAAACGTACAAGGCTCCAGCTCTACCAGCATGTCAGTGTATTCCTCAGCCATTTCCTCAGTCTTCACACTGGCATCATTTTCAGTGTGATATTCACCTGCACTGGTCTGTGTGTGTACAGAGGGTTTCAGAACTGGCATCTCAGCACTCCGATTTAAGTGCAGTGAGGCTATGCTGGCGATGCCACTGTCAGAGCTGTTCTCTTGTAGACTGTCAGCGAGAATCTTTCTCTTTTTGCCTGCTGGCAATTCACATTCATCGTTCTCTTTGGAGGCAGATGTTTTGATAGGTCTGAGAACTCCTCTGAACTTAAAGATCTTATTCCCTCCTGACAAGTGCTTTTCCATGTGTCGGTCAAACTGCTCTTTCTTAGAGAAGGTGTAGTTGCAGGTGCTGCAGATGAAAGATTTCTTGATCACATGCATGACGTCTGCACACAGCTCACAGGTGTAGAGGGTTGTATGCTTTGAGTCAAGCGCATCCATCTCTTCATGCTCACTTTTCAGATGCTCTTTTAGTTCCTGTGGCTCTTGATAGGTCACTGGGCATTTGTGGCACAGGAAAATTTTATTTAAGTTGTGCACAACTAGATGTCTCTGAAGCTTGAAGGGTTTGGGGAACTGCTTGCCACAGTGGTGACAGTCTCTCGAGGGGTCTTTACAGTTGGGGTGCATCTCCACATTCTTTGGCGCCATCTCTGTTTTGTGCAGAACCTCAACTGGCAACAGCATGCTAGATTTCCCCACTTTTTCAATGTTCCCTTTAGGCTTGACAACTTTGGGCTGAGCTACCTCTGTAGTTTTCACCTCCTGCCCGGTGGTTTCTACTATGGATGGTTTCTCCTTGTTGGAGACCTTATTGGACTCTCTGCTGGCCTTGCTAGGGCGGCGTTGCATGATGGAAGTGATAAAGTTCTTCACGGCTGACTCCTGCATGCCAGAGCCTGGCAGACTCCCCAGGATAGCGCTGTGTGACTGGCCCTTGCGGGCAAACTGCGTGGCATGTTCCCGTAAGTGCTCATTGTACATCCACACGTCCGATATCTCCTTCAGGCACATACCACAGGTCCAGATGCCAGCCTTGTTCTTGGCGTGTTTCTCCCTCAGGTGGTCCCTCAGCTGCTCCCGGGAGCTGAACTTGCGCTGGACGCACATGTAGCAGGTGGGTGGTGGAGAGGGGTTGTGGGATAGCTTGTGGAAGTTGAGCTCCCCCAGGGTTAGGAACCAGGTGAAGCACACCTTGCACTTGTAATGTTTTTCCTTGATCTTTAAGCCACACTCTTGTCGTTTTCTTCCTCTGCGCTCTGTGAGCTTTTTGGGCTTTGCAGTGTCTCTGGTCTGTGCATCATCAGTGCCAATGGGTCCAGCTAATGGGATGTCCTTGTTCGAGTCAAATAATTGAATTTCAGGTAGCTGGAATGTGGTATTGAGGTTTGGGATGTCAATGCTGTGGAAAGGGGACACGTTGTCTGTAGCACATGGCTCTTCGGGATAAGGTGCAGAAGGGGCTATGATAGGAAGAGGATGTTGTGGGGTTGGGACTTCTGCTTTACAGGAAGTTTGGTCAGAGGAGATCACAGCATCTGTAACAAGGTCATTGGAGGCACTCCATGCCAATGATGCTTTGTCGATAGTGCTCTCAGGTGGGCATAGGAAGGCACTGCCATGCTTCACAGTATTCTCATGAATGTCTTTGTGATCTGTTGTGTCTCGTTTCATGTTACATACTTTCTTGGAATCACACTTTAAAGTGCTATTATGACACATGTTCAACATGATAGCATCATCAATGGATATCGTTTCATATTTACAAGGTTCATTTTGATTGTTGACAAAAGTTCGGTCCAAATGATTTTCTCTATAGTCATCTTTCTTTTCCAGATACAGGTCAGGAGGAGGATGGTCTTGAACTAATGATGAATCGGGTGATAGTTTCTGCTTCTTGTTCTTCTTGCCATAAACCTTTGCACACTTTTTCCTTTTCAGTTCCACGTTTCTAGAGGGGAATAACTGTGAGAATGTGCTTTCGTCATCAAGGAAAGCATTCAAATGAGGGATTAGTCCAGGAGGGCTTGCAGGAGAAGATTTAAAACAGGTGGGATTCTCCACTTCATCTGTTGGGCCACCTTTTTTCTCACATTCAATCTTTACTGCAACCTCTCCCAGTATCTCTGTGGAAAGACTCTGGTCTGAAGTCTGTTGCTCACATGCCTCTTTTGTGTCACACAAATTCTCTCTAGATGTTTCATACTCCCTACTAACATCCTCACTTGCAGATACTCCATAATCGCTTCCAACATCCATACTCACATCTGCTAGGCCATTGACAATCTCTGACAAATGTGTGCCTTTCCCCTCTTCTGTATCAGTGTTGCTTTGAATCAAGTCCATATCTTGGGTGAGTATATTTGTAACCTTTATTGGAGACATGGGTATCTGTTCAACGCCACTGTTACTTGTTACAGCAAATGGGACATCCTGTTGCTCTGTAACTTTGTGTTTAACACTATAATTGATTATGTCTTGTTTCTCAGGTGACTTGCAGTATTCTTGCTTTAGCCGGGTTTGGAATTCAGGAGTAATTGTCTGTAATAAGTCTGTTTTCTCGTTCACCTCATTGTTTTTGTGCTTCTGTGGTTTGTAGCTTTTCTTGGCTTTTGTCAATTGAGGAGGCATTTGCTGAACTATGTCATCAACTAACTTTGCCATATTTGTTTCACCTGTGGTGTCCTCCAGGATTACATCTGTTTCTCCTTGTTTGGTTATGAAGTTGCTATTACTTGTCTCAGGGCAGTGATTGTCAGAGACATCATTGCTTTCTGTTTGCAAACAGGTCTGTGGAACGAGGAGCTCTAGATCATCTTTCTGTTCTGTTTCTATAGAGTTGGATGTTTGGTAACTGTGTAGACTCCCTTGATGATTTGCATTTTCCAAATGTGGGCTTCTTTCAGTCCTGATCAAATGTTTCATGGCCTTGTGTCTCTTTAATCCTGGCACCGTCCGGAAAAACATGGCGCATATCTCACACAGATTTGTCTTTTTCTGCGTGGTTTCTTCCTCTTGCTTGTGGGTTGCTGAGCACTGACCTTCCTCTACTGTTAGAGATTCTATTTGGTCTGATGGTAATGGGGTTGGCTCATTCTCAGAGATGATCAGTGGTTTGGGAGTGAGCTGATCATCTGAGATCTCCTTTATCAAAGGATGGGTGTTCTGCTCACTATGGACCTCATTGATATCTAGGACTTCTGGCAGCACCTCTCGATCCACTCTTTTTACCAAGTCAACATGTAAGTCCAAATAGTCAATAGTTTGAAGGGGAACCGGGCAAATGTCCAAATCCTCCTGTATATCGCCAATGGACTGAGCAGTGTTCTGAGAAGGGAGAACCAATAAAATGAATGGAAATGTTATGTCATTTTGGATGCTGCTCTTGTTCAAAGATTCATCTGGTGGACTTAGCTTGGCTGTATGGTGTGGACTCAAAGGTGACTCTGTGTATATGTCACACATTCTTTTGTCTGACGTCAATGCTGTGTCATCGCTTAGATCAATGTCACACATTGTTTTGTCTGACATCAATGCTGTATCATCACTTAGATCACAAGGTTCACAGTCATCCTTGGGCCTCTGCTTGATGGCTGGCTCATCCTCATCCACGTTGGCTGGGGAGATAGGAGTGTAATCAAACTGACTCAGTTGTGGAGGCTCATCTGGAATGTAATTGTAGTTCAGTGGGCTTAGTTTGAAATCATACAGTGAAACAGAGACTCTCTTCATAAGGGCCTCCATTGCTTCAGATGGCTCTGTTGCAATGGTCAAGGGTAGAGGAGAGGGAATGCAGGCTTCAGTGCTAGAGATTTTACACTCTGTGATTCCCAAGTCCAGTTGAGTAGGACTTACTAAAGAGTACTCCATCTCAGCTGTTATGGTCAATGGGTTATCAATATGCAGTGCTTCTTTGGCATTTAGGTCATCACAGTTTTCTTCCTTAAGAGATTGTGTGTCATGGATTGAGGCTGGGATAGTATCCATATTATTGCATGTGATTGGCTGGGATTGTTCTTGTTCTTGTGTGTCAGGGTTCACCACAGGTGTGTGTGGAGAAGCTGGTAGAACAGGACTGGATGGAGGAGCATCATCTGGAATGTTATCCAGCCTTTCGTCCATCTGCAAATCCTCTTTGCGTGGTGAGTGCTGGGAAAATGCCATGAGATGTAAAGGAACTTGTTCCTGAATGTCTTCAACATCTGCAATCTCTTCTATTTGTCTGTGTTTGGCCTCACATTCAGGTTCCTTTTCTGTTTCTGCTTTTTCCTCAAGTGTATGTTCCATCTGTGCATCACTGTCAAGGTCACTGTCATGCTCAGCAATGACCAACATGGTGCTTTCATCATCTGACTCAATGTTGGAAAAGGTTGAGCCATGGTTACCATACTCTGTATTGGTTTCCGTCAACAGTGAACTGCAGGGCTTATCTGTGACAGTCTCCAAGAAGAGATGGGTTGATTGATTGGCAATGTCATTCTCAGGGGTGCTACACCTCAAATGAACTGTACAGCTTATCACCTCATCCTGTATTGTACTGTCAGATTCAATGTTGTCTTCCTCTGTTACACATGCTGTATTGTCCTCCGTCTGTTCATTTGCAGATGGCGAAAGACATACACTCTCAGAGTGACTTTGGACATCTATGGATTGTTCCTCAGATGCATTTTCTACCTCTTCAAGCATATTATCCAAGTTATCATCCATTTCCTGCTCTGCTAGGTTGGAACCTTTGGAGGGCTGGCTCACATACTTAGTATTACAACTGATGTCCTCCACTAGCTCTTTTGGCTCCTGATGCTCATCAATGGTAGTGTCTAGAAGCTCTGTATGCTCATCAATGGATGTATTTAGAAGCCCTCTGTGCTCATCAATGGAAGTATCTAGAAGCTCCGTATCCTCATCAATGGAATTATTTAGAAGCGCTCTATTCTCATTAGTGAAAGTATCTAGAAGCTCTATATGCTCATCAATGGAAGTATCCACAAACCCTCTATGCTCATCAATGGAAGTATCTAGAATCTCTGTATGCTCATCAATGGTAGTATGTGGAAGCTCTGGAGGCTCATCAATGGTAGTATGTGGACGCTCTCGATGCTCATCACTGGTAGTATGTGGAAGCTCTGGAGGCTCATCAATGGTAGTATGTGGAAGCTCTGGAGGCTCATCAATGGTAGTATGTGGACGCTCTCGATGCTCATCAATGGTAGTATGTGGAAGCTCTGGAGGCTCATCAATGGTAGTATGTGGACGCTCTCGATGCTCATCAATGGTAGTATGTTGAAGCTCTGGAGGCTCATCAATGGTAGTATGTGGATGCTCTCGATGCTCATCAATGGTAGTATGTGGAAGTTCTGTATACTCAAGGAGGGCCCTTTTGGCTTCAATGATTTCATCCCCACAGTCCTCTAGCTTATGGTTCTCACAGGTCTCCTTAGTCATTGGTGGATTATCCATTTCAGTGGTTGAGCAGTAATCAGTTTCTATAACATAACTGTCTTCAGTGACTTTGTTCCTGATTGGCATGTCTTTGAATTCTGACCCACTGTCATTGTAAGGTATAGACTCACTTGGCTGCAGAGAAACAATCTCTTTTACAGCAGGAGGAAGCTCTGTGTTTTCAGAGAGAGGAGGCTGTAATTCGAAGTGTGTTGATTCAACGTTCGCCTCATCAGGAATAACCTTTTCATTATGATCTCTACTCTCAGCAGTATCAGCAGATGGAGCTTGGCTTTCATTGAGTAAGTGTTCTGGGCTCTTAGGTGAGGTGAGATTTGGCTCCTCCACTTCAGGTGTGATGGGATCATTTTTGAAAATGGAATCTGATATCACCTCCAGGCTTTTTGTCAGGTTTTCTGCATAGGTCTTACTCTCTAGAATCTCTTCAGATTTCTCTATGGCAGTTCTCTTGTCAACACCCATGCCTTCATCTTTGTGGTCGTCCTGTTGCAGTTGCTCTTTCTCTGCATTTGAGGTTGTGGTTATCATACTGTGTTCACAGTCATCCATCTCGCTAAACTGTTCAAGAATACTGGGTACAGCATGGGTTGGAGTATGATGACCCTCCATCAACTCAAACTCAAATGGACTGGACCATGGTAGACCAGGCTCAGCAAAGACATCTGAATGTGGGTCAGACAGCATACTTGACATGCTTTGCACAGGGCAGCCCATATCCAGACCAGTGTCTTCATTCTCAGATTTGTGGTCCAGTCGCAGAGGGCAGAATTTTCTCATCTTCAGCTGCTTTGGAGACTCAGTAAGCAGTGGCGGACTACTCAGCTTGGCTGTCTGGAGCTGATTTTCTAACTCTGTCACAATCCTCTTTATCTCTAGATCTTCTGACACATAACTGTTGAGATTCACCCTGTAGTCCATTATTTTGTCTGGCAGAGACAAAGGAACATGATTATAATCTGATTTCTTTTCATTTGATTTATCAGAGTTGTCTTTGTATTGGGACATCTCATATAGTGACATGGGGAAATCAACCATTAGGCCCCAGTCCCTCTGTTCCAAGAAAGGAGAAAGTAAGGATGATGAGCTAAACACCTCCTTTTTGTCATTTGTGGTATCTAAGGAGTTGAAACCTTCTTTGTGTAATGGAAGGTCAGTGTAGAGGCCATTGTCATATCCTGTCTCCGAGAGGTCCCCAAACATTGACGATGTGTCAAATGAGAGAGGAGACTTCATAAGACTCTGGTCTTGCTCTATGGGGTATGGGATGAGATGGGATGTCTCTTTCTGCGTCAATGGTTGGTGAAATTCAGTTGGAGACAGGCACACTTTCAGTACACTGAAAAGAGGTGTGGACTTGGGGACTACCTCATTGTTGAACGTCAATGGGTTTTTAATGGAATGGACACTCTCCTTGTGTTCATCAAAAGTAGAAATGTTTGATATCTTTGAATGTGGCTGTGTAGATTGCTCTGCTATTCTTTTGTGTACTGATTTTTCGTTTGAGGATGTTTCATTCTTTCTGAATTTATTATAAGAATGTCCTTCCTTGTTGTCTGTGGCAGGATGTGATGATTGAAGGTGGTGTGATTTGAGATCAGAACTAGTAGATTGAAAATGTATTGATTCCCCTTTGGAGGTCTTGTTGGTTGTCCTTAGTGGTGTGTTTTTGTCAGAACTTGCTATTGTGTCAGTTTCTCTACTAAATGAGACATCTTTCTCCCTTGAGGGCACATCTGTGCTTCTGCATTTCTCAAGGTTTTTGACTGCACTCCTCACCTTTGGTAGTGCTGATATTGGATCAACATCTTCAGTATGTGAGTTAGTGATCATTGAGGCCACTGAATTGTCTTTGTTAGTAGAGTGGAGAGTCTTATCAGCGCTATACCTCTTAGTAGATTTGGTGAATGTCAGTGCTAGTTGTGTGCTAGTCTCTTTGCATATCTTTTGTGGAGATCGCTCATAGGTTCTCTGCTCGGAAGAGTCTTTCCTCCTGATCTCCACTCTTTTCTCCCAGTCTGAGTCTGTGTGGTCAGTGCTTTTGGGGCTATTGATGCTATCGCTGGAGAAACTCACAGACGTGCTGACTTCACTGCTTGTGGATGACCTGCTGCCTCTCCTCCCAAGTATCTGGCCAGGTTTCTCAGGAGATAGGGAGACTTCTTCAGTTTTCTTCACCTGAAAGCACTCTTTTGACTCGTGCCTCCATGCTGCACTGTCCCTGTCGCTCCTAGCCCGCCATTTGCACTCCTTTGTGTAGGTGTACTTGCAGCGGCCACTTTGGCTCAGGCGACCTTGGCTTGCTATCTTCACAGGCTCACGCTCGTCATCTGAGTCTGAGACATAGTCATACTCCCCAAACATTGGGTTTGGCACGGTGGGTGTAAGTCTCTCCATCACCAGCGAGAACTGAAGGTTTTTGGTGCCTTTTACATGGAGCTTGTTTAACTTGTTTTTCTGTTGAACTATTTTGTGGATGAGTTCTTTGCTCCAGGTACCGGCACCGGTCCTTTTCCTTTTACTCTCCCTTGCTGCAGTCCTCTGGGTTGGGGAACTTCTGTTTGCAGAGGAGACTTGGGAAGAGGTTGAGCCTCTCAACAATGAGCTATTCTGGAGATTTCGAACTCCACAACGTTCGGAAAATTTGCTGGATAAGAGGAACCTTGGAGTGTTAATGTTTTCCTCTTCACCTTTGGAGTGTTTTCTTATATCTTTCACTTTATTTTCTTGCTCCCTCGGTTTCTCCCCTGAGGTGATCCTTGAATCTTTATGAGACACTTCTTTTTTTATGTTAATTTTCTCTTCCTGCTCAAAATTCAGAGAAGTCTTCTCAAGTTTGTTTTCTGTGTGCTTGCTGTCTGTCTCAAAGCTCTCAATGTCTGAGTCATAAATATATTTTCCTTGTGTCAGAGACCTGTTATCTTCAGTAGATTGTTTGCTTTTGCTCTCAAAGACCATTGAGTCTTTGGTTTTTAGAGTATGCCTGTTCGACGATACTTTGACAGTGCATAGGTCATCATCTGCGAATGCATCAATGAAGCTGCTGTCAATCTCTGCATTGTCTGACTGATACCCCAGTCCATTTAGAGCCTCAGTGATTAGGCTATCTAACTTTGCATCCTCTATCTCCAAGTCAGGAAGTGACACAGGAAGGTTACCTTCCCCAGAGAACAGGTTGAGTTTCATGGGGTCGTCCTTAGAATCCCCTTTTATTTCGCTGTCAGACATGAGTTCTCCGTTCTTATTGAGCCCCAGCAGAGACAGGTGAAGGTCAGATGGACACCTTGCCATGGAGACACTTTGACATAAACTGGTCCCAGAGGATGAAGCTTTTATCATGTCATTGTGAAACTGTGTTGAACTTCCTGGTGTTCTTCTGGTGTCATCCACCTTTTGTGCAAATGCATGCTGTCCACAGTATTGCTTATGGCCAAGAAATGCGGCCAGGTTAGTAAAGTTCTGATCACACTGCTTGCACGTGAGAAGCACGTCCAGTTGGTCAAGGTTTGCCGTGGCTAAAGACGTAGCTAACAGTTGATGTGCAGAGTATGGTGGTGGAGGTGGGTGATGCTCCAACCCAAAGCCCTCCATATAGCCCTTGTTGCCATCCATACTAGGCTTTGGATGTCCGTTGTCGTGCAGGTAGCTCATCATGTCATCTTTTGCCCTCTCTGGGGTGTAAGGCAGGTTACGGGAGGCGTCTGAGTGGAAATGATGAGCGTTAGTGCTGAGGTTATCTGTAGGTCCTTGTGCCTTTACTTGGTGCTGGGGATAGAATGGAGGGGGATGCCCAGTCTTTGATATCTGGCTGTCCTCAGAGAGGTTGACAGGGCTAGTTGAGGCTGGGGAGAGTGAAGAACATGTGCTGCTAGAGGCTGGGTTATGGACTGGGGAGGGCGAGGGAGATTCATATGGTGATACCATTATAAGCTCCATTGGTGGGACCTGTAATGGTGGATATCCATGTGTTCTTGATGATGCCCCAGGTACTGATTGGTTCATTCCAAAATATATGGGCTTATTCTTGGACTCACAGACCTTTGCGTGACTTGTCTCAACTTTAAAATGTGGTATTGTACTGCAGCCCTGTTTAACACTCTCTTGCCTTGGGTTTGAGAATCCTTTACTAGGTCTATTGTTTAGGAAAGAGCTGGGACTTTTCAGTGAGCCATTCTTATGTGATTTAGTGTCATCCTGCCAGTCAGAGGGTGCTACCAAATAAGTGAGCTTTTGGTTGCTTAGTTGCCTAGACAACTCAATCCTGTTTTGGTTTGGCATGGCAGAAGTGAGGCCTATCTGCTGCCATGGCATCCTACCGCTTTTGGATGTGTTTGGCCTTTGATCTGGCTGGTTCTGAAACTGAAACGTATCATTCATATTAGGATAAGGCATAGTGTTTTGGTCAGCTGGTGAAAAGTTCTTATTCAGTCCCTCCCATGAGTGTGGTAAGCTACTATGGGCCTTGGTGTTGATTATTTTGTCAAAAGGCATTGAACCCATGTGGATACTATTAAGTGGAGGGCTGCTGTTGTAGGCTTTGTTTGGAAAGTGCATTTGGGAGCTTGGACCTTGTGCAATATTTTTGGCATGGTGTACACTGCCTTTAATAAGTGTTCTCTGGCTGTCAGCAGCAAAGTCTTTGGAGGGGCAGCTCCTCTTGCTCCCTGAAGCGAGGGCAGCATCCCTATGGCCGAACTCCTCCATGCTCTCTGGCAGGGCACTCTTACCCTTCTCCGACTGCTGGGAGCTAAAGCCAGAGCTCTCACTACTAGCCGAGTCCTCACTCAGGCCCCTGGGGCAGTCCATAGAGGATGCCGCCCCTTGTCGAGCTTGCAGGTACTGTGGTAGCTGTGGAGGATGGGGGTAGGAAGATCTGTCCTCTGGCTGGTCACTATTGAATTGAGTGTTATTCTGAACCCCCTCCTTTCCATCTCCAGATGGCTGAAAGGAAAAAGAGTTATGAGTATCCTGGGAAGAAGCCAAAGATGAGGAGTCTATATAGTCCTGGGATTGGGGGTTCTGATCAAAGGCAAAAGGGTCTGGGTTTGAGTCCTCCGACAACTTGTATCCGTACTGAAACAGAAAAGACACAGAGCTACCATTCGCCTTGTTCGCCTCCTTGAGAACAGTGGATTTTTGTGAGGAAATGCCATAGTTAGCACCGTTAAAAGTCCTCTCTGGAGACTGCCAGTCATTGGAGCCACTCAACTGAAAGTCTGGGAAGAGCAGCTGGCTGCTTGGCTGTGAGTTATTATTGTTCACAATTGGGCCTGGTTGCTGCTGCTGGGGTGGGAGTTGGTGGGTGGATGTCCCACCTGTGGTTCCCAGTAGCTGTGAGGTATAGCTTGGGGAGGTGAGGTTGGAAGAGGTCTCCTGGAAACAGCGGCTGTAGTTGAGTTCCTCCTGCTGCAGCTCGGCCTCTCGCTCTGGTATACTGGGCACGTGGAACCTGTAGCTGCCCGTAACTGGGCTTCGGCTGGCCTCCATCTTCTTGGGTGGCGAGACCTTCTGCTGTGGGTAGGCAATGCCAATAGTAGGGTTGGAACGTGGATTGGTGATGCTGAGTCTGTACAGCTGCTGTGGGTTACCGCGCTCCGACTTCCCCGACCTCTTGCCCTTGTCTCTGCTCCGGCACTTCCCACTGGGGGACTGGGGGCTGCCTTTACCACTGGGCCATGTCCTGTTGCTGGAGAACTTAGGCCGGTTCTGCAGTGACTTGAAGTCTATTTTCCCCGCCTGCTGAGGTCGGATCACAGCCTCGCGCTGCTGAGTATAGTCCCTGTCCTTGTCTACAAACTTGGCTCCTCTGCGGATTGTCCGAGCCTCCACGCCTGCACCTGAGAAGTGCTCTGAAGACTCTTTTGTGGCTTTCTCACTGCTGCCGTACTGCTCCAGTGCAGTGCATTCATCCTTCAGTTTGGACTCAGCATCCAGCTTTTTGACAGCATACGTGCGCTGAGTCTCTCCTGCCATGGTGCAGACGAGAGGTGCTGTACAGGCCTGGTCCTCAGAGGCGTTATCTGGGAAGCAGGAGCATGATGAGTCTGGGAGTCTGGAACAAGATGCTGCTTCCAGTGGCACAAACAACAGAGATGGGAGGGCGGCTCTCTGCACGATTATCTCTCCGCTCTCATCGTGGACCACTGATCTGGCAGTTTACCGTCTGGGAGTCCTGCAGAGACAGACAGGAAAAAGAGTGGGTCAGATTTCTGAACATCACCACATTTCACATAAACAGTTTAAGCATGAAAATTGCCATTAGAAATGCATTTCTATAAATGTATGTTGTATCAAGAAGAATAAAATGCTTCCACCTGAACAAAGAAAATACATTTAAAATAGTGAATCATTAAAACAACCTATTCAATCAATCACCAACCATCCAGGTATAAAGTTACACATTACTGTTTGTAGAACAGAGAAAAGAAAAGTTACATAAATCAGCTGGGATATTTGCTTTACAAACCAACAGAGCAGGATGGGAGGTGAGCGATTTAGTAAAAAAGGTTAACATTTTCCAGCTGTTGCCAGGAGAGAGCAGTATTGCCACATTTTTGCTTCACAGTACTGCCACACAAGGCACAAATACAGTGTACAGTCTGCAGGGATCCTAGATCAAATGTACTTAATAACATTATAAAGTAGTCCAGATATATCTGAAAACAACATCCATTCAACTGTTTAACTCACTCAGTGCACTGTCATGGTCAATAGATATGAATCTCCTATAGCTATGATATAAATCAATATGCTTTTATAGACAAGGCCTGCATACCATAAGGTAGTGCCTACTGAATGGATCTGACTGGAATAATATCACACCAGGTGTATCACACACAATACGTACATGCAGAGCAGAAATGCATCTAACCATGCTACTGTAACAGTGAGGTCTTGTTCTGAGGAACACTGTGGCTCATAGGAGGAAGAGGATTCAACACTGGACACACATTGCCAATGAGTAAATCATTAAAAAAGACCCAAAGAACAGCAACACAATGCTAGACTGTTTGGCTGGTTGAGAAGGTATGCAGGTTTAGATCATGGAGCAATATCAGAGGATTAGTCATTGGGCCTTTAGACAGTGAGGAGGGCGGCGGACGTTTACGCGTGTTGCCTCAGGCATCCCAGACACTGCTTATATCCTGGTTTACTTTGGGCCTCAGGCATCCCAGACACTGCTTATATCCTGGTTTACTTTGGGCCTCAGGCATCCCAGACACTGCTTATATCCTGGTTTACTTTGGGCCTCAGGCATCCCAGACACTGCTTATATCCATCCTGGTTTACTTTGGGCCTCAGGCATCCCAGACACTGCTTATATCCTGGTTTACTTTGGGCCTCAGGCATCCCAGACACTGCTTATGTCCTGGTTTACTTTGGGCCTCAGGCATCCCAGACACTGCTTATATCCTGGATTACTTTGGGCCTCAGGCATCCCAGACACTGCTTATATCCTGGTTTACTTTGGGCCTCAGGCATCCCAGACACTGCTTATATCCTGGATTACTTTGGGCCTCAGGCATCCCAGACACTGCTTATATCCTGGTTTACTTTGGGCCTCAGGCATCCCAGACACTGCTTATATCCTGGTTTACTTTGGGCCTCAGGCATCCCAGACACTGCTTATATCCTGGTTTACTTTGGGCCTCAGGCATCCCAGACACTGCTTATATCCTGGTTTACTTTGGGCCTCAGGCATCCCAGACACTGCTTATATCCTGGTTTACTTTGGCCCTCTGCTGCTTCGTTTGAGGTCAGACCAGAAGCAGCTCAGAGTTAGTGGCAGAATGTTCCCCCCTAGGTGAAGTCTGTGACTCTCCTGCTCCACAACGTAGTAACACAGACAGCAGGTGAAAGTCATACACACACCCACAGTGACTGTGTACGCTCTTTGTACTTAGGACCTTTAAGATCATTTGGGGACAGGGAGAGAAAATAATCACACGCCAACGCTTGCTTTGCAGTAGGAAAAGGCAATGAATGTGGGTCTTTACCCATTCAAATAGCTCAATGTTCCTCTTGATGAACAGTCCCCACTGTTCATTTGTCTTGCAATAAACCATTTTTGGCCATTAACAGATTGATATATTTATTATATTATATATATTTTTTCCCTGTCATTAGATAAGTAAGTAAGAGCAGCTGAAATGGCCAGTAAGTAAAGTTGATAGTTGCAGATGATTGGTTAAGTGGAGGCTAAAGGAAGTTTAATGAGCAAATGTAAACGTGATGGTCTTAAAGACATGGGAGGAAAAACATCTGGCTTGACGTTGTTATGCTATAGTTCCTTTCCTATGTCTGTGTCTGTGTATCTGTGTGTGTGTCTGTGTGTGTGTCTGTGTGTCTGTGTGTGTGTGTGTGTGTGTGTGTGTGTGTGTGTGTGTGTGTGTGTGTGTGTGTGTGTGTGTGTGTGTGTGTGTGTGTGTGTGTGTGTGTGTGTATTTGCAGATATGCAAGAAAGTTCACTGAATTGATATATGACTTGATTTGCCCTTTTCTCTCATTCTCAAATACACACATTCACAAAAACATACATGCATGCACACACAGTACAGTGCAACCCACAATTAGGGACGCCTGGCTTTCCCTGCCCTGTAAAGAGCAGGCCTATCTATTGACCTCCATGGCCCTGTGACACACATGGAATGGCTCTGTCCCTGTATTTTAACAGCACAGGCCTGCTCTGTAATTACAAATCTCAATGACAATGGCTGGGGATGGGTGTGGTAGATGTACACAGAAAGAGAGAGTAGGAGCACAGACAGGGACAGACCACTTTCACGAGCAGAATGACTCTTCAAATGCAGGGCACAGGGACAGACCAATTTCACTAGCAGAATGACTCTCCAAATGCAGAGGACAGGGACAGACCACTTTCACTAGCAGAATGACTCTGCAAATGCAGAGGACAGGGACAGACCACTTTCACAAGCAGAATGACTCTTCAAATGCAGGGGACAGGGACAGACCACTTTCACTAACAGAATGACTCTTCAAATGCAGGGGACAGGGACAGACCACTTTCACAAGCAGAATGACTCTTCAAATGCAGGGGACAGGGACAGACCACTTTCACTAGCAGAATGACTCCAAATTCAGGGGACAGGGACAGACCACTTTCACTAGCAGAATGACTCTCCAAATGCAGGGGAAAGGGACAGACCACTTTCACTAGCAGAAGGACTCTTCAAATGCAGGGGACAGGGACAGACCACTTTCACTAGCAGAATGACTCTTCAAATGCAGGGGACAGGGACAGACCACTTTCACTAGCAGAATGACTCCAAATTCAGGGGACAGGGACAGACCACTTTCACTAGCAGAATGACTCTCCAAATGCAGGGGACAGGGACAGACCACTTTCACTAGCAGAAGGACTCTTCAAATGCAGGGGACAGGGACAGACCACTTTCACTAGCAGAATGACTCTCCAAATGCAGAGGTCAGGGACAGACCACTTTCACTAGCAGAATGACTCTCCAAATGCAGGGGACAGGGACAGACCACTTTCACTAGCAGAATGACTCTTCAAATGCAGGGGACAGGGACAGACCACTTTCACTAGCAGAATGACTCTCCAAATGCAGGGGACAGGGACAGACCACTTTCACTAGCAGAAGGACTCTTCAAATGCAGAGGACAGGGACAGACCACTTTCACTAGCAGAATGACTCTTCAAATGCAGAGGACAGGGACAGACCACTTTCATTGACAGAATGGCGCTTCTAGGGAAGGCTGAACCTATAGAGAGAGGAATTCCTATGTTTTATCTCATTACAACACTTAGCAGCTGACAACAGAATCTACTTTCTATCCAACATTCCTTTTTATTCATTAATTTATAGCACTTTGAGTGATTTCACCAATTTGTTTGTTTTGTCTTTTTGCTTGTGATGCCTGTATATTGTTGCGTCTAAAATGTATATGCAGTCCAAATCCCAAGAGGAAAACAAAAGGTCTCTTGTTTATATAGGATATTCACATGATACAGAGACAGACTTTAAACAGTCAGAATATATCTCCTCTCTCCGCTAATGCACAAATAAAAAAGCTTCTGATGGATCCCACAGGTTTGGTAGAAAATAATCCAATATCTGTCAGAAATCTGCCAAACTGAAATGGACAACTGGACATGAGGCATGTGCTTAATCCTGCATGAGGCCGTATTAAGCACACTTCTATGAGACAAAGCTAAACCCCAAGAATATAGCTACAAAGGAGTGCGTTGAAAAGACTTCTGAATTCTTCTGTGCAATTCCAGTGAATTTGTTCGATAATGAATACCCCACTGCCAGTGCCAGTACATATAGTATGCAACAGTTACAAATAGACTCAAATTAGTTCGTATGGGAATGAATAGAATAACACATCTGGCTTGCATGTGAATTGGCAACACCCTAAACCCTGTTGGTATGTAACATGAGTCTTTACATCTGCCAGAAGACACACCCACATTCCTTCCCTTCAGATCCTATCAGATCATCTCAGCATAGTGGATCTGATATGGACATCTCTCATACCATTAGTGCTGACATGCCTGACAATCATGACAGGGATCCCCCCCATGAACTCTGCAGGCACCACAATACCCACTAGCACGGGAGTTTAAACCAAATAAGATCATGATGAAATATAGCCGTGATGAAATGTGGTAATGCCTCAGTACTTTTGACAAGCACAATGGATAATGTCTAGTTGGTTTATGGCCTTGGGGGCAACACTAGGATAAACTGTGTGGAGTGTGGACTACTTTACAGAGAGTGTGAGACACTTTACAGTGCAAGTGAGAGGCCACAGTAAATTGAAGAGGGCCTGTTATTCAGCCTCTCTGTCTCTGCTACAGAGAGGAGGAAAGACACCAGGTGAGAGAGAGGTGAACCTGGAGGATACAGACCCACAACCAGGACCAGAGGTGATCAGAAATGTTGCGTGTCGATTCCATTCAATTCAGTCAATTGAGGAGATACATTGGATTTCCAAATCAATTCAAATCAAACTTTATTTGCCTCAACATGTGTAGACAGCAACAGTGCAGTTCAAGAACAAGAAAATATTTACCAAGTAGACTAAAATAATAATAAGTAACACAATATGAATAACAAGAACGAGGCTATATACATGTGGCACCGGTACCGAGTCAGTGTGCGGGGGAACAGGCGACATTTCTATGCATAAGTAACAAACAAACAGCAAGATCAGGCTGTCAATGTAAATTGTCCGGTTGCGATTTTTATGAATTGTTCAGCAGTCTAATGGAATTATTAATGAAGTCTAATGCAGTCTAATGCACTTATTAATGAAGCCAATGACTGAGGGGGTGTATTCCTCAATGCCAAGAGCATCTCCTTCCAGCTGCCCACTGCACTGAGGCTCGGAAACACTGTCAACACCGATAACTCCACAATAATTGAGAATTTCAATAAGCATTTTTCTACAGCTTTTTGGCCATGCTTTCCACCTGGCTACCCCTACCCCTACCCCGGTCAACAGCCCTGCACCCCCTGCAGCAACTTGCCCAAGCCTCCCCCATTTGTCCTTCACCCAAATCCAGATAGCTGATGTTCTGAAAGAGTTGCAAAATCTGGACCCTTATAAATCAGCTGGGCTAGACAATCTGGACCCTCTCTTTCTAAAATTATCCGCCGCAAATGTTGAAACCCCTATTACTAGCGTGTTCAACCTCTCTTTCGTATCGTCTGAGATCCCCAAAGATTGGAAAGTTGCCGCGGTCATTCCCCTCTTCAAAGGGGAGACACTCTAGACCCAAACTGTTAAAGACCTATATCTGTCTTACCCTGCCTTTCTAAAGTCTTCGAAAGCCAAGTTAACAAACAGATCACAGACCATTTCGAATCCCACCGTACCTTCTCCGCTATGCAATCTGGTTTCCGAGCTGGTCATGGGTGCACCTCAGCCACGCTCAAGGTCCTAAACGATATCATAACTGCCATCGATAAAAGACAATACTGTGCAGCCGTAGTCAAGGCTTAGCCGTGGCTAAGGCTTTCGACTCTGTCCATCACCACATTCTTATCGGCAGACTCAACAGCCTTGGTTTCTCAAATGACTGCATCACCTGGTTCACCAACTACTTCTCAGACAGAGTTCAGTGTGTCAAATTGAAGGGCCTGTTGTCCGGACCTCTGGCAGTCTCTATGGGGGTGCCACAGGGTTCAATTCTCAGGCAGACTCTCTTCTCTGTATACATCAATGTTGTCGCTCTTGCTGCTGGTGATTCTCTGATCCACCTCTACGCAGACAACACCATTCTGTATACTTTGGCCCTTCTTTGGACACTGTGTCAACTAACCTCCAGACGAGCTTCAATGCCATACAACTCTCCTTCCGTGGCATCCAACTGCTCTTAAATGCAGGTAAAACTAAATGCATGCTCTTCAACCGTTCGCTGCCCGCACCTGCTCGCCCGTCCAACATCACTACTCTGGACGGTTCTGACTTAGAATATGTGGATAACTACAAATACCTAGGTGTCTGGTTAGACTGTAAACTCTCCTTCCAGACTCACATTAAGCATCTCCAATCCAAAATGAAATCTAGAATCGTCTTCCTATTTCGCAACAAAGCATCCTTCACTCATGCTGCCAAACATACCCTCGTAAAACTGACTATCCTACCGATCCTTGACTTCGGCGATGTCATTTACAAAATAGCCTCCAACACTCTACTCAGCAAATTGGATGCAGTCTATCACAGTGCCATCTGTTTTGTCAGCAAAGCCCCATATACTACCCACCACCACAACCTGTATGCACTCGGTGGCTGGCCCTCGCTTTATATTCGTTGCCAAACCCACTGGCTCTAAGTCATCTATAAGTCTTTGCTAGGTAAAGCCCATCTGTAAATAGCCCATCCAACTACCACACCCCCATATTGTTAATTTTTTAACTGCTGTAATGAAATGGGTATGACCCCCAACCCTGTCTAAATTTCTCTGTTTGTAACGACATTTCCATCCACAGTTTTTATGCAAGTAAAGTCATACGGTATAAAAAGAAATAACGACAGCTGTGATGGAAACAGGTAAGAAAAATGAAATGCCGACAGACAATTTGTTAATTCTACATGGTGGGATCTTTTTTTGTCCGTAAAATGTATTGTGTGAGAAATGGAGATGGAAATGCCTTTGTGAAAATATTGAAATATTAATCTTCATATCGACGTAAACTTGAGTCATGCAATGAGATGATATGATGTGTGATCCTCCAACTACGACTCGGGAAACCATGCCATTCATTAGGCTACAGATTAAATAAATGATGAACTTTACAAGGTGGTGAAAGTGCATGGTGGTCTTGATGTTCCTTTCCAATAAATATTGAGGGTCTTATTCTGGTGACATGATGATCAATGCTTGACTGCCGTTTGAAAAATAAAAATATTCTCGCTCTTATCAATAATAATCTCATCATGTAGACTAGCCTACCCGTGTTGTATCTGCGAGTTGCTGGCTAAAACACACGTGCCAAGACCAGAGTAGGCACATTTGCTATTTAACGTATCAGTTTTTGTGACAAACTTGGTGGTAGAGTTGAAAATGCGATGGAAACACATTGGACTTTAGATTTTTATTTGGTACATGTAAACTTAAACGAAAAATAACATTTTGTGTGCACTATGTTATCACGCACTGATTTTCATCCGCAACAAGTCCGTTTGGTGGAAACACACCTCTGGTAGGAAAATGTGCATATTTTCTTTCAAAAAATTTGCATGAAAATCTGTCACTAAATGTGGAAGCCCTTCTATCCACCAAGTCCCTGAGTGTTACTGTTAGGTCACTGGTATATGTTTCCATATTGTTAGGCCTGGTCCAGCCTCCAGCCAACCTCTGAGTGGTATTTAGCAGCTTGGGAGGGGATGCCGGGTGCCCGTGGTCCTGGCTGGGTTGGGGACTGGCTGTGAAAAGTCACATCCCCTTTCCATTTCCGCAGGGCTCTGAAAGCCGGAGTGTCTACTGTGTCTGCCGCGCTCTCCATCAATGGCCGGCCAGACGTGTGTGTGAAGCGGGCCCCAATGAAGGTTCTCCCTAATAGGCCTCATAGTGCTTGATCTGGCCCTAGAGGGTCTGGAGCGCCAACAGCCAAGCCCATACATCATGTCTGGTGTTTGCCCCTGGGTTCAGGCAGTAGGGGTGAGAGGGTGCGGACAATGCGGGCCTCCAAAAACAAAAGCGAGCAGGGGCGGGATCGCGGGGGCCTCACAGAAGTAGCACCCGAGTCTGAGCTGTCAGTTCACAAAGAGGACAGACTCATTTATATCTTTACAACTGCCTAGTTGACTTCAACGGCCGGGCCTGACCAGCACACCAGCCTTACTTCATCCACAATCCACAGTTAGTCAGTCTCCTTTCAGACTCAGAATGACTTCACACACCAGCTCTACACATATCAATCTGCCAATGTGGTGGACGTCTTTGATACGGCTTTTAAGTATAAAGTGGTCTTGGATCGGGCATTAAAGCAGTGTGGCTGTGACAGGATTGTTAGCCGGGCATGACTCGATATCAAATCCTGTGTGACTGGTTTGAAATTTGTCCCATAAAAGTGCATTTTAGTGGGTTTTACGAGTCAATTAAGGCAGTGTGTGTGTGTGTGTGTGTGTGTGTGTGTTCTGCAGGCCTGGTGTCAAATCACTAAGCCTCACCGCCACCATCAGCAGCAGCATATAGAAGCATCATACCACAACACCACCCAGACACATTAGTGCTGAGGTGGGAGTTTAGATGAGGTTTGATGTGTGTGTGTGTGTGCAAAACCCATTTTTATTGTATTTTTTATGCATGACTACCTGTGTATGTGTCATTCAGTCAGAACAGAGTGTACATCTGTTTGCGTGTTTGTGTGTGTGTGAGAGAGAGAGGCAGAGATAGAGACAGAGCGAGAAAGAGGAAAAGATAGTGTCAGTATTTACGTGAGCGAGGGCATGCATGTGCATATGATTCACAACTAGTAGGGTCATTTCCGTGTAAAAGGACACATTTGGTGTCAAATCAAAGCTCTTTATTTTTTTATTTTTAGGAAATTAAGGCATAGATACATTTTTCAACCATTTTCCATCTTAAAAATTAGGAATAAGTACAAGCTTTGATTCCTGAACAAACAGATGGAAAAGGGGTCTTAGAAAACATCTACCCTAAAAAGGCTTAGAAATACATCAAAACAAATGAATGTTGAAGTGAAGGCCCCTACCAAATAATGTCAACACTCATTTTTAGTTTTGGAGAAATTATTTGCCTTGTGCCTTGTAATTCTGTTACCAAAAACCCACATATCTTTAAGAGATTTTCTAATTTCTCTCCCTCATGAGGAGGGAGGATAATGAACATTCACAGAAGTAACAAGTAAAGGTAGACCTACCAATTAGTTATATTGTAAAAATGTATTAATAAGTAATTAAAACTCATAATTCTGTTACCAAATCGGCTTTTCGGTAACACAATTACTGCAATTGAATTGGCTACAATGGGAAAATCATAGTAGTCACAAACCACAGGTGGGTCACCTGCTAATGTCCTCCAATCCACTGGCATACATGTTATGTTCAGCTCATACTGTAACTGTTTTCTTTATCTTTCTGTCGTCTGGCGGTCAAAGCAAGAGTATGAAAACGGTCTGGACAACCCCTCCCTCTCTCTCTCTGCCTATCTCCTCTTTCTCCTGTTAATGTTACATCTCCCGGATCTTCCTGACACCTACCCATGAGCCCCCTCTCGTTCCATTACTGTAACCAGCATCCGCACCCACTGAGCACCGATTGATACCGGAAGTCCATGGATGTTGAAAAGTAGTTGAAATTTGGTCAGTGCTCCCTGGCCTTGATTTTAATGACCACAGATGTCATTTTTTGGGCCGGTCAGGGCCGATCAGGGCCGGTAAGGCCTTAATTTAAACATCCACAGATCAAAGTCCATGGGCCAAATCTGAATCAATCATAGACATCTAAGTTTGGACAGCACAGAGTGCAGTACAGTAGAGTATAGCACATAGTTCAGTTCAGTACAGTAGAGCTCAGTCCAGTTCAGTAGAGCACACTAGAGTAGAGTACAGTATAATGTACTGTATTGTTCTGTACTGAACTATACTTTACTGTACAATATGACTATATTGTACTCTACTGTACTCTACTGAGCTCTACTCTACTGTGATGTGCTGTACTCTTCTGTGCTGTGATGTGCTGTGCTGTACTCTCAGAGCTCATTAGAATAACAGCCATTGTGTAGAATAATACCCATTACGCACAGGATGATATTGAACATTTAACCTTTGTGTACCTTTTCGGGGTACATCACCATGAAGAGAAGGACATTCATGTCCATAGTGATGCATCTTTGTGTAGTACAGATCAGGGACCCATGATGTCATTCTGTTACCTTGAAGTGTAAATCCACTTCACTCACTGTAGTTCCATGACCAAAAGAGATTTCTTCAAACTCAAGGTGTCATATCATAGCTGACAGCCCATTCTTTCTGCAGACATTGTTGAATCTTAATTCAGAGCAGATATTTAACAGTGTTTTTGCATAAAAAACGGAGGGAGATTTTGCCATAATTCTGTTCCTAAACTTTGAATCTGCACAGTTCTTCCAGTAAATGTGTTTTTGAGAAATGTTCTGTGTAAATTGTTCAAAGTAGTCCTTGTGCATAGAGTTGTATTTGGGTTAAAGTGGAATTGCCCATAGGCAGCATATCAAGTTTTTTATTTTATAGCAGAGGGGGAGTGAGTGGGGGAAAAGTCAAAACTCCCCTGAGTGAAAACTCAATTTCCTGAAAGTCTTTCCCTTGTCTGTCACGCCCTGACCATAGTTTACTTTGTATTTTCTATGTTTTGATTGGTCAGGGTGTGATCTGAGTGGGTATTCTATGTTTCATGTCTTGTTTGTCTATTTCTATGTTCAGCCTGATATGGTTCTCAGTCAGAGGCAGGTGTTCGTCATTGTCTCTGATTGGGAACCATATTTAGGTAGCCTGGGTTTCACTGTGTGTTTGTGGGTGATTGTTCCTGTCCTATGTGTCCCTGTGTTCACACTATATAGGCTGTTAGGGTTTCGTTACGTTTTGTAGTATTGTATTGAAGATTCGTGTTTCGTATTATTAATAAACATGGATCGTAAACCACACGCTGCATTTTGGTCCGACTCTCCTTCGTATGAAGACGAAACTCATTACAGAATCACCCACCACCAACGGACCAAGCGGCGTGTCAACAGGCAGCAGCAGCAGCAAAAAGAGGAGTTACGTTGTAAGGATTTCTGGACATGGGAGGAAATCCTCGACGGGAGAGGACCCTGGGCTAAACCAGGGGAGTATAGCCGCACCAAGGTGCAGCCGAAGAAGGAACAGAGGCAGCAGGAGCAGCAGCAGCCGCAGTGGGAGAGAGCGTCATGGGAGTATGAATTAGATAATGGTGGACCATGGGCTCAACCGGGAGAATATCGCCGTCCCAAGGAAGAACTGGAGGCGGCGAAAGCTGAGAGGCGCAAATATGAGGAAGTAGCACGACGGAGCGGATGGAAGCCCGAGAGTAAGCCTCAAAAATTTATTGGGGGGGGGCTAACAGGGAGTATGGCTACGCCAGGTCGCAGACCTGAGCCAACTCCCCCTGTTTATCGTGAGGAGCCAAGGAGGAGACCAGAACCGGTGTTGGAGGTAAGCGAAGCAGAGACTGTGAAGGAGTTAATGGAGAAATTGGAGGAGAGTGAAATGAGGGAGTTGCTGTGTTGGTGCTTTAAATATGATATTCGCCCGAAGGTGCGTGTCGGGGATTTATTGGCACCTGGGTCAGTGCTCTCTACTCGTCCTGAGGTGCGTGCTAGTCAGCTGGTGAAGACAGTGCCAGTCTCACGCACCAGGCCTCCTGTGTACCTCCCTAGCCTTGCATGTCCTGTGCCAACACCGCTCTCAAGATCTCCAGTACGCCTTCACGGTCTAACCCATCCTGTGCCACCTCCACACCCCAGCCCTCCGGTAGCAGCTCCCCGCACTAGGCTTCCTGTGCGTGTCCTCGGCCCAGTACCACCAGTGCCAGCACCACGCATCAGGCCTACAGTGCGCCTCGCCTGTTTAGCGCTGTCGGAGCCTTCCTCCTCTCCAGCGCTGTCGGAGTCTCTCACCTGTTCAGCGCTGCCAGAGCCTTCCTCCTCTTCAGCGCTGTTGGAGTCTCCCGCCGGTTTAGCGCTGTCAGAGCTTTCCGCCTCTACAGCGTTGCCGGAGTCTCCCGCCTGTTCAGAACTGCCAGTTAGCATAGAGCTGCCAGTTAGCATAGAGCTGCCAGTTAGCATAGAGCTGCCAGTTAGCATAGAGCTGCCAGTTAGCATAGAGCTGCCAGTTAGCATAGAGCTGCCAGTCTGCAAGGAGCTGCCAGTCTGCAAGGAGCTGCCAGTCTGCAAGGAGCTGCCAGTCTGCAAGGAGCTGCCAGTCTGCAAGGAGCTGCCAGAGCTGCCTGTCTGCAGGATGCCGCCAAAGCTGCCAGTCTGCAAGGAGCCGCCAAAGCTGCCAGTCTGCATGGAGCAGCCAGGGCCGCCAGTCAGCATGGAGCAGCCAGGGCCGCCAGTCAGCATGGAGCAGCCAGTCAGCATGGAGCAGCCAGTCAGCATGGAGCAGTCAGTCAGCATGGAGCAGCCAGAGCAGCCAGAGCTGCCAGTTAGCAGGGAGCAGCCAGGGCCGCCAGTTAGCAGGGAGCAGCCAGGGCCGCCAGTCAGCATGGAGCAGCCAGGGCCGCCAGTCAGCATGGAGCAGCCAGAGCAGCCAGGGCCGCCAGTCAGCATGGAGCAGCCAGAGCAGCCAGAGCTGTCAGTCAGCATGGAGCAGCCAGAGCAGCCAGGGCCGCCAGTCAGCATGGAGCAGCCAGAGCTGCCAGTCAGCATGGAGCAGCCAGAGCAGTCTGCCAGCATGGAGCAGCCAGAGCTGTCAGTCAGCATGGAGCAGCCAGAGCAGCCAGTCTGTGTCGACCAGTCTCTTCCAGATCTGCCAGTCGTCCAGACTCTTCCAGATCTGCCAGTCGTCCAGACTCTTCCAGATCTGCCAGTCGACCAGACTCTTCCAGATCTGCCAGTCGACCAGACTCTTCCAGATCTGCCAGTCGACCAGACTCTTCCAGATCTGCCAGTCGACCAGACTCTTCCAGATCTGCCAGTCGACCAGACTCTTCCAGATCTGCCAGTCGACCAGACTCTTCCAGATCTGCCAGTCGTCCAGACTCTTCCAGATCTGCCAGTCGTCCAGACTCTTCCAGATCTGCCAGTCGTCCAGACTCTTCCAGATCTGCCAGTCGTCCAGACTCTTCCAGATCTGCCAGTCGTCCAGACTCTTCCAGATCTGCCAGTCGACCAGACTCTTCCAGATCTGCCAGTCGACCAGACTCTTCCAGATCTGCCAGTCGACCAGACTCTTCCAGATCTGCCAGTCGACCAGACTCTTCCAGATCTGCCAGTCGACCAGACTCTTCCAGATCTGCCAGTCGACCAGACTCTTCCAGATCTGCCAGTCGACCAGACTCTTCCAGATCTGCCAGTCGACCAGACTCTTCCAGATCTGCCAGTCGACCAGACTCTTCCAGATCTGCCAGTCGACCAGACTCTTCCAGATCTGCCAGTCGACCAGACTCTTCCAGATCTGCCAGTCGACCAGACTCTTCCAGATCTGCCAGTCGTCCAGACTCTTCCAGATCTGCCAGTCGTCCAGACTCTCTCAGATCTGCCAGTCGTCCAGACTCTCTCAGATCTGCCAGTCGACCAGATTCTCCCAGATCCGCCAGTCGACCAGATTCTCCCAGATCCGCCAGTCGACCAGATTCTCCCAGATCCGCCAGTCGACCAGATTCTCCCAGATCCGCCAGTCGACCAGATTCTCCCAGATCCGCCAGTCGACCAGATTCTCCCAGATCCGCCAGTCGACCAGATTCTCCCAGATCCGCCAGTCGACCAGATTCTTCCAGATCTGCTAGTCGACCAGGATCTGCTGAAACCGCCAGCCAGCCAGGTTCTGGTAGTTTCTACTACCTGCCTGGGCTTCCTCTCAGTGCTGAGCTTCTTCTCAGTGCTGAGCTTCCTCTCAGTGCTGAGCTACCCATCTGTCCCGAGTTACCTCTGTCCCGAGCTGTCCCTCTGTCCCATGTTATCATTGTGGTGGGTAACCTATTTAGGGACGTTTAGGAGGGGGATTAAAACTGTCATGGAGTGGGGTCCATGTCCAGCGCCAGAGCCGCCACCGCGGACAGATGCCCACCCAGACCCTCCCCTATAGGTTCAGGTTTTGCGGCCGGAGTCCGCACCTTGGGGGGGGGGTACTGTCACGCCCTGACCATAGTTTACTTTGTATTTTCTATGTTTTGATTGGTCAGGGTGTGATCTGAGTGGGTATTCTATGTTTCATGTCTTGTTTGTCTATTTCTATGTTCAGCCTGATATGGTTCTCAGTCAGAGGCAGGTGTTCGTCATTGTCTCTGATTGGGAACCATATTTAGGTAGCCTGGGTTTCACTGTGTGTTTGTGGGTGATTGTTCCTGTCCTATGTGTCCCTGTGTTCACACTATATAGGCTGTTAGGGTTTCGTTACGTTTTGTAGTATTGTATTGAAGATTCGTGTTTCGTATTATTAATAAACATGGATCGTAAACCACACGCTGCATTTTGGTCCGACTCTCCTTCGTATGAAGACGAAACTCATTACATTGTCCTTCTGGTGCAGGATGTATGTGGTGTAGGTTGGAGTGAAAATACGCTGGTAGCACTTTTCTCGTACCGTGAAAATCTCTGTCGATCCATCACATCAGTGGCTTTTGCCCATAATTGTATTGCAGTGTCTATTTACCAAGATGCCCCAACCCTCCCATGAGCCTATATCACCCAAGGTGTAGAAGACTTCTTTCCCAATCAAATCTGTTTATCAGCATTTAGTTAAGATTTTATAACGCAGAGTAATGTACATAAATGTACAGTCCAATTGAGCTCTTTCACAGACATAGGGTATATTCATAACATTCTACCACCACAGTAAATGTGCTATACTTTTTTAGATGAATCATACTGATAAATCGAATCAAATCACATTTTCTAGGTCGCATACACATATTTAGCAGATGTTATTGTGGGTGTAGAGAAATGCTTGTGTTCGTAGCTCCAACAGAATGGTAACAAGAGGTTATGGATTAAGTATATGCTATTTAATTTCAATTTAATTCTATATCGACAATTTTATTCTGTCGATTGTCATCTATGATTAGTATCGCTTGCCATCGGCTGTGGGCAGAGATTAAGCTCTAATCACAGCGATGTCTTTAGGATAGGATCTTTGGTGAGGTAGTGCCCCCAAACACCGAGTGGTATATCAGAGACATAACATTATGCAAGTCACACACTCAAATGCAGGGACGCACGCACGCACACACTTACGCCCGCCCGCCCACACACACACACACACACACACACACACACAGTAGACTTAGAGCATAAAATACTACAGCCAGTCCCCAGAGACAGTGAGTATTGCCAGAGCCAAGGGAAGGCCAGCCATCAGCAGAGCAGTCCACTTCTACACACAAAGGCTCCCTTTATGACAATGTAAATCAATAAGCAGCATTAGGTTGCATTTTGCAACAATTTTACTTTTTCCAGACACTCCCTGTAGTGACATATCACTTCTCAGTAGTCTCCAAGACCTGTCAAAGAGTGTGGCGAGAGAAGGAGAAGAGAAGACAGGAGGGGAGGAGGAAGGTGTCAATAAGTGTGACAGAGAAAGAGAAGTGAGAAGAAGAGAGAAGAGGAGGAAAGGAGGGGATGAATGAGGAGAGGAGATTAGAGGAAACAAGAAGAGGAGAAGGAGGAGAGTGAATCTCCAAGGAGGAGTAATGAAGTTGTAATAGAGGTATAGAAGGAGTTAGTCAGTGTGTTAGTATGCAGGAAGTGTGTGTATGTGTGTCTGTGCGCTAGCTGGGTGCTGTGAGCGGAACCTGAGGGATTCAGAGCGAGGGATCGGGTAGCAGCAGAGAAGGCTGGTTGACAGCTCTCCTCACACCTCTCCCAGTGGCAGCGTGATGGGCTCAGGCTCAGGCTCATGGAACAGAATGCTCACCACCTAGTAGCCAGGCGCTAGGCCAAACCTGCAGTCAGTAGGCCTGCCTACTCTCTATATTTTTGGAAACATCCATTATCCAAGCAATTTACCTTAAAGGTCTCCTTTGTGTTTGGGCTGCTTTAAATGCAGGATTGGGGAAGAAGAGATATGGCAACATTGTGAGGATTGTGAGGACAGAAGGGTGGGGAAGACAGAAATATTAGCATAGTTTGGATTGTGAGTATAGCCAAGGCAAAACTTCATCAGAAAAGACTTCATCAGACAAGGCGAGAAAAATCCCTAATACTGACATATACCAGTAATAATACATCTGGTAGCTACAGCTAGCTTTGACATGTTTGTTTTGTAAGCAGGAGCTTTGGATGTTAGACGTGTCAACACGGCTGTAGCCCATTTAGTTTATTTGATTTGACATATTTTTTATTTAGCAGTTTAGCTTCACAGAGAATGACAATTAATTTGTCACTCTGCCAAGTTGTGGGTGACAACAAGAATGATCCCAGTGGGGGAGATGGTAGGGGGGAAGGATGTGTGTGTGTGTGTTTGTGTGTGTGTGTGTGGGGGGGGGGCTTTAGTGTGTAATTCCAGAAGCTCTCTTATACCCTCCCAAGTTTCCTTTTCTCTCTCTCTCCCTCTCCCTCTCCCTCTCCCTCACTCTCTCTCTCAGACTCGTTCTTTTCTAACCACTGGATTTTTGTCTCCGTCTGTTTCCATATTGTTAACCACAACATTCCACAAACATGATGGAATCTTTGGGGTGTTTGAAAGACATTTATTTTCCTTCGTTTTGACACAGTTTCCCTAATTTCTGCAAGGCAATGGAATATTACTCATGTGTGGCAGTTGGTTGGAGAGAGAAACGAATGGGGAAAGCGTGCAAAATAAACCTGGGATGGCTGCATGTACAGGATATTACTGGGGGCAAGGTAGACAACAGTTACTGACTCTGGCCCAAAGCTGTGATAACCTAACCCTTAACGAACAAAGTCCTCTTTCACAGATCTCATCAAAATGAATCCCCCAACATTCCTAATTTCAGCGTATCAATATTTGCTAGTCCATACTTCTAGCTAGGTCAGAGGATTTAGTTGCTGCTCAAATGGAGCAATGTTTAATTAGCTGTAAAGAAAGCTTTGCTGAGGAGAGAGAGAGAGAGAGAGAGAGAGAGAGAGAGAGAGAGAGAGGGAGAGAGAGAGAGAGCGAGAGAGAGAGCGAGGGAGAGAGAGAGGGAGAGAGAGAGAGAGAGATAAAGAGAGAGAGAAAGAGAGAGAGAGAGATAGAGAGAGAGAGAGAGAGAGAGATAAAGAGAGAGAGAGAGAGAGAGAGAGAGAGAGAGAGAGAGAGAGAAAGAGAGAGTGAAACATAGAAAGAGAGAGAGAGAGAGAGAGAGAGAGAGAGAGAGAAAGAGAGAGATAAAGAGCTGGATTCATTAACAATAGTCATCTGTAACCCCAGCCATAATGACCTCAGTCTATCTGAGTGTGTGTGTGTGTGTGTGTGTGTGTGTGTGTGTGTGTGTGTGTGCGCGCGCGTGTGCGCGTGTATGTGTACGTGCATGAGTGTGTGTGTCTGAGTACGAGTGTGTGTTCATGTTAACAGTCGGCTACAGCTAAATGTAACTGAATAAACCGACGGTTAATATTAAAGCTCAGACTGACTTCAAGTGGAAGATATTTGGAAGGTAAGGACACACTCCATCAACATTTTCTTGACCTGGCTGCACACCTCAAAAAATACTCTTATATATCACTTGACCCTTCATTAGTAAAGGCTTCTCAAAGTACACTGCATTTAGTTTCCCTCAATTGATTGGAACAATATTGAGTCTAGGTCTAGATATGGAACCCCCACATACACACGTAAACAGGAGAGCCGCATATGGCGAAGGAAATATGGAGACGGTGATTTCCTTATCCCGACTCCTCAGTATTTGTGAGGAAATCATAAAAGAGCGGAGGTAATTACACTGAAAACTGCTAATAGGAGCCAAATACGATGCTATGAAACCCAAATCTTCGTCAGAAACGCACCTCAATCATTATCATATGACTGTAGCGAGAAGCAGAAAGTGTTTGAAGCAATACATATGTACCTATTTCACTAAGTGTAAGTGAGCGAGAGTCTCCCCCCAAACACATCCTTAGAAAAACAAAGTCTGGAAAAAGTGAATTTTTCTCTGGGAGGATATGACATATATTATTTTAACAATTTATCTCTCTCTCTCTCTCTCTCTCTCTCTCTCACTCACACACACACACACAAGCACATGCACATGCTTTCACACACACCAACATGCAGACACACACACATACAAAGGCATGCAAATACTGCTTTTCTCCACTTCACTCTACACACTTGTTCAGCCTGTAGTTGTATGTCAACATCCCTGCTTCTGCTAGCCTAGTTAGTCGACCCATTGGAGAGAGAAAGCTACTAGGTGGGTTGGGTGAACTGTCTCCCATTTACGACTGCATTACAAAGGAAGGGTCCTTATTGACACAAGGACTCCCTGCTCTGCTCCATTAACATATCCTCTAACCCAGAGGAAGCCGAGTGGGCTGTGGGAGGTCCCCAGAGCGGAGCTCCACAGTGGGGCCCATTCCCACAGACACAATGGGCCAGAGGGAGATGCCAGTGACATAGTTTGGAATTAGGAGATAGGGCCTGCTGGAGCAGGAAGCATGCCAACCCTACCATGAATCAGGGAGACGGAGTAATCACAGAGAGGTGCGTGCGTGGACAGGCAGAGGGCCGTACATAAATATGTCTTCACGTCATTCAGAACGGCTGTTTTGAAAGAAGCTCAGGTTACCTGGATGTGTCCGTTTGCACTGTTCCACAAAGCTCCTATTTCCCATTTTCTACACTCCTGCCGACTCTGACCGCCGCTTAATCAAGGATAAAGTAAACACACTGGTGGTGGAGGAGCTATGATGAGGTTCAGTTACTGTCTGTAATGCCCAGAATGCTTTTAAAGGGTTACAAAGTTACAGTGGGACTACAATGGTCTTTATAGGTGGCTTTAGCATGGCCGTTTTGGTCGAAATGATAATCACTCCAACAGTCAAGGAAAGTTAATCTATCTTCATCTATATTCTGCTCTGAAGAGCTAACCCAAACATGTTGGCGTCTGGAATCTAAAGCATTTATTACGATAGGAACTTCTAAATATGATAAATAGGTAACATATACACTACCAGTCAAACGTTTTAGAACACCTAGTCATTGAAGGATTTTTTCTGTATTTTTACTATTTTCTACATTGTAGAATAATAGTGAAGACATCAAAACTATGAAATAACACATATGGAATCATGTAGTAACCAAAAAAGTGTTTAAACAATTCCGAATATATTTTATATTTGAGATTCTTCAAATAGACACCCTTTGCCTTGATGACAGCTTTGCATACTCTTGACATTCTCTCAATCAGCTTCACCTGGAATGCTTTTCCAACATTCTTGAAGGAGTTCCCACATATGCTGAGCACTTGTTGGCTGCTTTTCCTTCACTTAGCGGTCCGACTCATCCCAAACCATCTCAATTGGGCTGAGATCAGGGGATTGTGGATTGTGGAGGCCAGGTCATCTGATGCAGCATTCCATCACTCTCTTTCTTGGTAAAATAGCCCTTACACAGCATGGAGGTGTGTTGGGTCATTGTCCTGTTGAAAAACAAATTATAGTCCCTCTAAACGCAAACCAGATGGGATGGCGAATCGCTGCAGAATGCTGTGGTAGCCATGCTGGTTCACTGTGCCTTGAATTCTAAATAAATCACAGACAGTGTCACCAGCAAAGCACCTCCACACCATAACACCTCCTCCTCCATGCTTTACGGTGGGAAATACAATGAGGAGATCCTCTGTTCACCCACACGGCGTCTTACAAAGACACGGCGGTTGGAACCAACAATCTCCAATTTGGATTCCAGACCAAAGGAAAAATTTCTACTTGTAAAATGTCCATTGCTTGTGTTTCTTGGCCCAATCAAGTCTCTTCTTCTTATTAGCGTCCTTTAGTAATGGCTTCTTTGAAGCAATTTGACCATGAAGGCCTGATTCACACATTGAACCTTTGATGTTGAGATGTGTCTGTTACTTGAACTCTGTGGGCTGCAATTTCTAAGGCTGGTAACTCAAATGAATTTATCCTCTGCTGCAGAGGCAACTCTGGGTCTTCTATTCCTGTGGCGGTCCTCATGAGAGCCAGTTTCATCATAGAGTTTGATGGTTTTTGCGACTGCACTTGAAGAAACTTTCAAAGTTCTTGAGCTTTTTCAGATTGACTGACCTTCACATCATAAAGTAATGATGTACTGTCGGTTCTCTTTGCTTATTTGAGCTGTTCTTGCCATAATATGGACTTGCTCTTTTACCAAATAGGGCTATCTTCTGTATACCACCCCTACCTTGTCACAACACAACTGATTGGCTCAAACGCATCAAGGAGGAAAGAAATTCCACAAATTAACTTTTAACAAGGCACACCTGTTAATTGAAATGCATTCCAGGGGGCTACCTCATGAAGCTGGTTGAGAGAATACCAAGAGTGTGCAAAGATGTCATCAAGGCAAAGGGTGGCTTTTTGAAGAATCTCAAATAAAAAATATATTTGATTTGTTTAACACTTTTTTGGTTGTCTTCAATATTATTCTACAATGTAGAAAATATATATTTTTTTTAAGAAAAAAACCTTGAAAGAGTAGGTGTTCTAAAACTTTTGATCAGTAGTCTAGTATTCACATCCTATATTCAAGTCTATTCAAAACTTTTCAGCGAGGACCCAATTTTTTCCACTAGAATTTCTGGGGACCTCATTTTTTCCCACAAGAATCTCGTGACCCCACCCCAAATCTAATGACACAACCTTAAAATCGTTACATTTTTTATTTTTACATCAACAAATAACCTTAAATTCATTACATTTTCATCTCTTATCAAAATGAAAAGAAACCAATAAATAAATGTACTCAATACATATTTGTTTTCAAATGATCTTTCTCAAAAACGTTTGTATATTGTCCCATACAATAATCTGTACTCCTAATTTATTTCTCACCTTTTTATTTATTGGCGACCCCACTGCAGTTCCCCCGCGACCCCATTAGGGTTAGCGACCCTAACTTTGAATACCACTGCTATAGTCTCTTGTGACAACCTTAACATTTAAACATTCAAATTGAGTAACGGATTTGGGTCTCCGTGCCAAGATTACATCCTACAGGATAATCAAGTCTTATCCTGTTCGGGTGGAATCTGTAATTGGGGTTTCATTTTTGGCTTTCGTAATGCAATTGCGCTGGGGCACTAACACTAAGGGAGGAGGATAGGATGATATACTAGCCTGGAAGTTTTGTGAGGCTCGTTAATGATGAGGAAGAGTGATGGCACTCTGATTGCGTCCATGCCTCCGGTGTTCCTAGTCTGGGGAAAATATCCTCCGGTGTGGAAGGTTGGGATTAGACAGGTTGGGAACGTTTACAGGTTAGGAATGGGGAACAACACAGTCATGTAACCTGGGATACCAGTAGGGACGGAATTTACAGAGAGTTTTGTAAGAGTTTAATGGCCCCTGCCTACAGGCCACACCATGACCTTCGGCGCTCTGCTAGTGACTGACTGGCAGTGAGGGTGGAATCCCTCGAGAGCATCGAGTGCCAACATGTCTGGACAGGGTGTTCTCTACAGAGGCAGAGTTTCATAAAGTCAGAGGGGTAACACCCTACACTAAGCCTGCAGGTGGTCTGCTTCAGTACTTGTTAGAAGCACGTATGAGAATTCTGTTTGTTCATTTACATGTATGTCATACTCTGTCTTGTGTATACAGGTCTTGCAAAAGTACACACATATTCCTGAAAGGGTTTTTAATGTGGGTTTATATTTGGCAGCATGAGAGTGGGACCGTGTAATTATTTCTGGCCGTGAATGTGTGTGTTTGTGTGTGTGTGTGTGTGTTTGTGTTTGTGTGTGTGTTTGCGTTTGCATTTGCATTTGTGTGTGTGTGTGTGTGTGTGTTTGCGTTTGTGTTTGTGTGTGTGTGTGTGTGTGTGTGTGTGTGTGTGTGTGTGTGTGTGTGTGTGTGCGTGCGTGTGTGTGTGTGTTTGCATGCATGCATGAGCACTTTCCTGCTCTTCCCAATACTCAGCGAGTGTGAGTTCCTCATACAGTAAGAGTAGTGGATGAGTTAGTTCAGTTTGTACAGTATGAGTGTCAGGGTGTTTCCGGACCTCTGTAGATGAATTAAAGTGTTTTAAAAGGTGGAAGAAAAACATGGCTAAAGGGCACGGCACAGGCTGGCTAACAGATAGACAGGCACACAGCCCAGGGAGAGAGCGGATTGGCTGATTGATGGACAGGACGTCCTACATTACCTATTAATGGAAACAAAGGGAAACTACAAGTCTGAGGCTGGGGCTGTGTCCCAAGTGGCAACATATTTCCTATATAGTGCACTACCATCATCCAGTCAGCATTCTTCCACCTCTGAAATATTTCCAGGCTCTACCCCTCACTGTCACACTCCAACACCGAAACCCTCATCCACACCTTCGTCACTTCCCAACTGGTCTACTGCAACACTCTCTTCACTGGTATCCCCACCAAACTCCAATTGGTCCACAACTCTGCCAGAACCCGCACCAGATTAACTGAACACATCACACCAATCCTCATCAAACTACACTGGCTCCCTATCCAATACCGTATTGACTTTAAGACACTCCTCCACAAGCTGGAACCCACCTACCTCTCTGACCTTCTGCCAGTCTATGCAGCCTCCCACTCCCTCCACTCCTCCTCTGCTGGTCTCCTTGTCAACCCGCCATTCTCCACCGTGGGTGCCCGAGCCTTCAGCAGTTCGGCACCCAGGCTCTGGAATACACTCCCCCCACATATATGAAATGCAGGCACTGTCATCTCACTCAAAAAATACCTCTTCCAGGATGCATATAACCTATAGCCTATGGTTACTTTGAAGCAGGCAGAGAAAAGAATAGTAGCACAGAAAAACATATCGTTATAACACTCCTTTGATCTAGGTCACTTCTACCGCTACTGCAGACCCAATACTGTCAGTCTCATCCTCTAGTCATTCCCACATTCCACCATCTTTCTCCCTCGCTCTTCCTCCTTCCCTTTTCTTCCTCTCTTGTCCATACAGTATTATACAAATCCATCTCTCTTCCCTCCTACTCTGAAGTCTGCTGCTAGCCTCATACTGTATTCTGGGATACACTTAATTGTAACTTCTATCAGTCTCACTTTTTCTCCTCTATTGTTCTACTACTTTTCCTCTGCCTACTGCGTCAACCATATAAATAGATTTAATGCCTGTCTAGTCATTATATTTCTAAGGACTCAAGACAGTCCCAAGGCAGAAGCTTCTTCAAAGAAGAAGAAGATGAAGGGGAGGGGCTTAGTGGAGACACAGTGTTCCGCATGAGGTCGCAGGAGCTGAAGGGCAGGTGGGGGTGGATGCCTGGAGGAAAGAACATTTTTTTGAACGAGTCGCGATGAACGTTGAGAGTTGTAGTGACTTGATTGACAGACTGGGCCTGCTGAACGCCGGGGGTAATTGTGTAAAACTTTAAGGAGCTTGAAGGATAAGATGAGGTCAGGTAGGTTGGGTTTTATTGAGTTTAAGAAGTAGTAAAGGAGGTTCACTGACTGGTGCAGGTCTGCTGTTGCGCTACCTTGCAGTCCAAACGAGGTGAACGAGTACATGAACAGACTGGATATCTGAGCGGGGTTAACTGTAACAATCCCGTTTTTTTATACAAATTTCAACTTTTCCTCCAAGAGTAGCAATATACTAAATCTGACCTATCCAGTGCTGTTTAGAGCAAGCAGGGGTGTCCAACAACGTAACACTGCATACTAACGGTAACACACACAGTCAAAGCTGAGTGTCAAAATGCAGTCCTCATTATTGTATTTATTTTTCACATTCTATTCCAATTTGTGTTCAATTTGCCAACACCAAAGAGAGGGTATTCCGGGCACTGAACGCTAGTCACTATGTACCAGCATTTTCCTAATTCACCCTGCCTTCCTGCCTGCCTTCCTGTCTGCCTTGAAATAGTCAGAGGAAACGTCCAAATAACCTAATTACGACTCAGCCTTTTCTAAGTATATCAATGCATGATGTGGTATTCTGTAAGAAATAGAACCCCGGTAACCCTTCAGAGGTGTTTTTATTTTGTTCTGTTGTTTTTTTTCATAGTGGGATGGTGAGCGTTGAGTGTGGGGTTCATCTTCGTTTCTAAGTGTTTCTGTTTGTTGAGTCTGGGTCCTGAGAGGTATCCTGGACTAGGCAGACCTTCAAAGCCTAGCTGAATGCAGAGTGCTTTGCCAGAGGCCCAGACATGACCAAGTCAGTTCCTAACACATTCATCTATGTCACAATACCACAAGACATCTTCTCTGTAGTAGTCTGTCTCTGTCTTCCAACATGGTCTGGGCTCTCCCTCAGCACCCGCGCACTCTAGCCACTATTTCAGTGCCACTCACATGCACTCACATGTGTGCACACACATGCACAGACAAAGGCATACACACATACACACACACACACTACTCCACCACCTCCCTGAACTTCAGTGTAGACACACAAGACTTCGACATATCCACGCACAAACCGTGATACTACCATCACATTACCATTCTGCCATCACATTACCATTCTACCATCACATTACCATTCTGCCATCACATTACCATTCTGCCATCACATTACCATTCTGCACACACACATACACTCCTCCACCACCTCCCTGAACTTCAGTGTAGACACACAAGACTTCGACATATCCACGCACAAACCGTGATACTACCATCACATTACCATTCTGCCATCACATTACCATTCTACCATCACATTACCATTCTGCCATCACATTACCATTCTGCACACACACACACACTCCTCCACCACCTCCCTGAACTTCAGTGTAGACACACAAGACTTCGACATATCCACACACAAACCGTGATACTACCATCACATTACCATTCTGCCATCACATTACCATTCTGCCATCACAATACCATTCTGCCATCACATTACCATTCTACCATCACATTACCATTCTGCCATCACATTACCATTCTACCATCACATTACCATTCTGCCATCACATTACCATTCTGCCATCACATTACCATTCTGCTATCACATTACCATTCTGCCATCACATTACCATTTATACCATCACATTACCATTCTGCCATCACATTACCATTCTGCCATCACATTACCATTCTACCATCACATGACCATTCTACCATCACATTACCATTCTGCCATCACATTACCATTCTACCATCACATTACCATTCTGCCACCACATTACCATTCTACCATCACATTACCATTCTACCATTACATTACCATTCTGCCATCACATTACCATTCTACCATCACATTACCATTCTGCCATCACATTATCATTCTACCATCACATTACCATTCTGCCATCACATTACCATTCTGCCATCACATTACCATTCTGCCATCACATTACCATTCTGCCATCACATTACACTTTGGTCCACCTCTATAGCCTAGTTGCACATTAGCTAACGCCTGGAAAGAACAACAAAAAAGCTTCATTCATCCCAAACATCGCTCAACTCTCATTTTGAGACGTTTCGTCCGCTATTCTACCTATATCCTTTTATTGTGTTTGTTTATTTTGTACTGCGGGAGAGACGAGGTGGTAGGCGTCCTGTTCAAAACCACTTTATGGTAATGGTTTGGAAATAGCCAACGCAATTAAGCTGAAATGAAGTGACCCATACACTAAAGAGAAGTCCTTCTGTTTTATGGGCGTATTGTAAGTTGCCTATATGCAGCCAAAACAGAAAGGGGAATGTGGACAGAGAGAGCAGCACAGCCCCCTCAAGATTCTGAGCCTGCCTGGTAGGGTTGGTCCTACAAAGCAAGAGCCCCCTGATGGGAGAGAATAATATACAAGGAAATTCTCAAAGCTGCTAATGAGAACCTCGACGAACTTGTACCTAGCCGGTGTGGATTCCGATGGGGTCCCCCCACCCAGGCAGTGGCAGTGCTGGAAACACTGACTGCAGTAACCCATGGGGAGTTGTCACACTCAGACAATCAGAGAGAGGGCATATTATTGTGACACTGGTGGCACAAAAGAATCAAAGGTCTGACTGCACAGAGATGCTTGGGAAAATGGTCACAACGGGGGACCAGTGTGTGTGTGTTTCAGGGGAAGGGGGTGTGTCTGATCATCACCTAGGACTTGACATTGGTTAATCAAATCTCCCCATTTTTGACAATTTTGCTCAATCTTGTATGCTTTCTCAAACGGCTTAAATGTATAAACATTAATAAATCAAGTCTTTCTTGAGTTGGGCTCTGGGATGTAACAACCGTTGAGCATCTGAGCTTATAGTTGTTTGTGGGGGAAATGGGATGTGTGTGTGTGTGTGTGTGTGTGTGTGTGTGTGTGTGTGTGTGTGTGTGTGTGTGTGTGTGTGTGTGTGTGTGTGTGTGTGTGTGTGTGTGTGTGTGTGTGTGTCGGAAGTTTACATACACCTTAGCCAAATGCATTTAAACTCAGTTTTTCACAAATCCTGTCATTTAATCCTAGTAAAAAGTCCCTGTCTTAGGTCAGTTAGGATCACCCCTTTATTTTAAGAATGTGAAATGTCAGAAAATAGTAGAGAGAATGATTCATTTCAGCTTCCCACAATAAGTTCGGTGAATGTTGGCCCATTCCTCCTGACAGAGCTGGAGTAACTGAGTCAGATTTGTAGGCCTCCTTGCTCGCACACGCTTTTTCAGTTCTGCCCAATCTACAGGATTGAGGTCAGGGCTTTGTGACGGCCACTCCAATTCCTTGACTTTGTTGTCCTTAAGCCATTTTGCCACAACTTTGGAAGTATGCTTGGGGTCATTGTCATTTTGCCACAACTTTGAAAGTATGCTTGCTATTGTTGTCCATTTGGAAGACCCATTTGCGACCAAGCTTTAACTTCCTGACTGATGTCTTGAGGTGTTGCTTCAATATATCCACATTATTTTCCTCCCTCATGATGCCATATATTTTGTGAAGTGCACCAGTCCCTCCTGCAGCAAATCACCCCCACAACATGATGCTGCCACCCCTGTGCTTCACAGTTGGGATGGTGTTCTTTGGCTTGCAAGTCTCCTCCTTTTTCCTCCGAACATAACGATGGTCATTATGGCCAAACAGTTCTATTTTTGTTTCATCAGACTAGAGGACATTTCTCCAAAAAGTACGATCTTTGTCCCCATGTGCAGTTGCAAACTGTAGTCTGGATTTTTTAATGGCAATATTGGAGCAGTGGCTTCTTCCTTGCTGAGCAGCCTTTCAGTTTATGTCGATATAGGACTCGTTTTACTGTGGATATAGATACTGTTGTACCTATTTCCTCCAGCCTCTTCACAAGGTCCTTTGCTGTTATTCTGGGATTGATTTGCACTTTTCACACCAAAGTACGTTCATCTCTAGGAGACAGAAGGCGTCTCCTTCCTGAGCGGTATGACGGCTGTGTGGTCCCATGGTGTTTATACTTGCATACTATTGTTGTACAGATGAACGTGATACCTTCAGGCATTTGGAAATTGCTCCCAAGGATAAACCAGACTTGTGGAGGTCCACAATTTTTTTCTGAGGTCTTGGTTGATTTCTTTTGATTTTCTCATGATGTCAAGCACTGGGTTTGAAGGTAGGCCTTGAAATACATCCACAGGTACACCTCCAATTGACTCAAATGATGTCAATTAGCCTAACAGAAGCTTCTAAAGCCATGATATCATTTTCTGGAATTTTCCAAGCTGTTTAAAGGCACAGTCAACTTAGTGTATGTGAACTTCTGACCCACTGGAATTGTGATACAGTGAATTATAAGTGAAATAATCTGTCTGTAAACAATTGTTGGAAAAATTACTTGTGTCATGCACAAAGTAGATGTCCTAACTACTTGCCAAAACTATAGTTTGTTAACGAGAAATTTGTGGAGTGGTTGAAAAACTAGTTTTAATGACTCCAACCTAAGTGTATGTAAACTTCCGACTTCAACTGTATATACACACATATAAAAAAAAAAAAAATAATAATCCTTTATTAGTTTCTCACCCTACCATCCCTCTCCCTAATTGGAGTAAACTATGGAACATCAACACTTAGGCTTCTACATACTATATACATTTTATGTACTTCTACTTCCAGTTTATACATACTATATACATTTTATGGGCACCAATTCACCAATTCTATAGGTTGCAAGAATTTTGTATAATAATTGAACTTGAAAAATGATACGTTTTGAATCCGTTGTTCTTCTGTGTATCAGTTCATGACCAAGTGCCATGGAATCGGTATGTCGAAAATAAAATCATTCTCTATACTATTATTCTGACATTTCACATTCTTAAAATAAAGTGGTGATGTTAACTGACCTTAGACAGGGATGTTTTACTAGGATTAATGTCAGGAATTGTGAAAAACGGAGTTTAAATGTATTTGGCTAAGGTGTATGTAAACTTCCGACTTCAACTGTATATGTATGTATATGAATGTATATGTATGTACGTACATGTATTTGCCCCAAAATATATGAGGGATTTGGAAGTGATGCAGACAATAATATTGACAGAAGCTACAATCTATCTGCCATATTAAAGCTGATCTACCCCCTAAAAAATAAACTGACAAAAATGAAGAGAAAATTGAATGAAGTGGTAAAATGATGGCGATGGACTGGGCTGGAGTGCTTTGCATTCCTTTCCCTAGCGCTTAAACGAAGTGCCTTGCCGACGGGCCACCTTTGCAAGAAGAAGCCCTTTTTATTTGCAGCTGCAAAAGCCGGGCTATAAATACCTAGTGGGGGGGGGCTAATCTTGACCTTGAGCGGTCTCTGATCTCGCCTGAGAAGAAGCTGAGGGTCAGGGCAGACAGAGAGAGAGATAGGAAGAAGAGTAAGGAAGCATAGAGGTCTTAGGTCATGAGGATGGCCAGAATACTGACCCACTGACCCTGCATACAGGTCATGCAGAGGTTTCCTTGTGAAAAAATAAAGGAGTGATGAGGTGAAGGTCAATGTCCCCTCGCAAACTAGTAAATGTTGATTCCTCACTGTCAAATAGTTTCACAGACTGCATCAGTCCTTTGTTGAATAGCTGTCCCCACCCTTTCTATCTGATCTAGAAGAGGATTAGCAACAGTCTCTCTCTCTCACCTGTGGGACACACTGTGAGCAGCCGGCGGACTGCCTGATGTGTCGCTGCTGTGCGGCATGAGGAACAACGGGAGACGGGGCCGAGGGGTGCGTTCGCTCCTCTCCCTGGTTAAAAAGGGTCTCTGTTGCAGTGGCTAGTGGATTGCCTTACACGGCCACTTCCTGCTTCCGACCTGCTCCTCACAGGCGGCCCTGTGTGCCCGCGCAGAAAAAAGCCCAAACAGAGGGGTTCAGTCCGCCACGGGGCCGAGCACAGGACCCTATTCATCCCCCCCTCCCTCCTTCCCTCTGCCCCACTCCCCTCCCGCCCCTCTCCAGCCTCAGAATGGCTTTATAAAAAAGTGTAATATATATATACAGTACCAGTAAAAAGTTTGGACACACCTACTCATTCAAGGGTTTTTCTTTATTTGTACTATGTTCTACATTGTGGAATAATAGCGAAGACATCAGAACTATAAAATAACACATATGGAATCATGTAGTAACCAAAAAAGTGTTGAAAAATAAAAATAGATTTTATATTTGATGATCTTCAAAGTAGCCACCATTTCTCCTTCATGACAGATTTGCACACTCTTGGCATTCTCTCAACCAGCTTCACCTGGAATGCTTTTCCAACAGTCTTGAAGGAGTTCCCACATATGCTGAGCACTTGTTGGCTGCTTTTCCTTCACTCAGCGGTCCGACTCATCCCAAACCATCTCAATTAGGTTGAGGTCGGGTGATTGCGGAGGCCAGGTCATCTGATGCAGCACTCCATCACTCTCCTTCTTGATAAAATAGTCCTTACACCGTCTAGAGGTGTGTTGGGTCATTGTCCTGTTCAAAAACAAACAATACTCCCACTAAGTGCAAACCAGACGGGATGGCGTATCGTTGCTGAATGCTGTGGTAGCCATGCTGGTTAAGTGTGCCTTTAATTCTAAATAAATCACAGACAGTGTGGCCAGCAAAGCACCCCCACACCATCACAACTCCTCCTCCATGCTTCACAGTGGGAACCACACATGCGGAGATCCTCCGTTCACCTACTCTGCGTCTCACAAAGACATGATGGTTGGAAACCAAGATTCTCAAATTTGCACTCATCAGACCAAAGGACAGATTTCCACTGGTCTAATGTCCATTGCTTGTGTTTCTTGGCCCAAACAAGTCTTTTATGCTTATTGGCGTCCTTTAGTAGTGGTTTCTTTGCAGAAATTTGACCATGAAGGCCTTATTCACGCAATCTCCTCTGAACAGTTGATGTTGAGATGTGTCTGTTACTTGAACTCTGTGAAGCATTTATTTGGGCTGGAATCTGAGGCTGGTAACTCTAATGAACTTATCCTCTGTAGCAGAGGTAACTCTGGGTCTTCCTTTCCTGTGCGGTCCTCTTGAGAGCCAGTTTCATCATAGCGTCTGATGGTTTTTGAGACTGCACTTGTTCTTGAAATGTTCCGTATTTACTGACCTTCATGTCTTAAAGTAATGATGGAATGTCGGTTCAAGAACAGCTCAAATAAGCAAAGGCTAATTTGAGCTGTTCTTGCCATAATATGGACTTGCTCTTTTACCAAATAGGGCTATCTTCTGTACCCCCCCCCTACCTTGTCACAACACAACTGATTAAGAAGGAAAGAAATTCCACAAATGTACTTTTAACAAGGCACACCTATTAATTGAAATGCATTACAGGTGACTACCTCATGAAGCTGGTTGAGAGAATGCCATGAGTGTGCAAAGCTGTCATCAAGGCAAAGGGGGACTACTTTAAATAATCTCAAATGTAAAATATATTTTGATTTGTTTAACACTGTTTTGGTTACTACATAATTCCATTTGTGTTATTTCATAGTTTTGATGTCTTCATATTACTCTACAATGTAGAAAATAGTAAAATAAAGAAAATTCCAGGAATGGAGTAGGTGTATATATACTGTACATTCCTCTCTTTAGAGGCACTGCAGATCAACAGCCACTCATTCCTGCTTTCCAGTGGTGGGTGCTTGGGATCTGGCCTGTGTCAGCGCTGCAATAGGCAGGCGGAAGTATGTGAAGGGTGTCAGTGTTGTCTTGAGTGTTGGGGATGTGAGTATTCTGTCTTTCTTTCCATCTGTTAGAGACCACAGTCTGTAGTCAACACCTCCAGGCAAGGGACGAAAGAGGAGCAGGGGTCACAGGTAAAAAGAGTTATAGAGATGCTCCATGGGTAAATTAGTTTTATTAGCTTCCTGTGAAAAAGCTGTTGCTCCATGAGAACCCACATCAACCCTCCCATGGTTACAGTCAGATGCAGGCGCACAGGAGATGGGGTGCAGAGTCAGGGGCCCCTGTGTGTGTGTGTGTGTGAGGGGGGGGGGGGGGGGGGGGGGGGGGGGGGGTGCGCAGGAGGAGGGGATGGTGGTTATTGTATTGTGGGGTGCTATTCCTGGAATGCTTTGTCCCATCTTGGCCTGATGACAACAGGGGAGACAGGGGCGCCTGGCAATTGTGGGCTCCCATTGAGTGGAGTATTTGTGCAGAGGCCCGTCCCCGCGTGGGCCAATGGGGGGGGGGGCAGGGGTATTTAAGATTCCTGGGGAAATTATGGGGCTGGCATTACGCTCTGTGCTGGATGTTTTTCCTTCACTCCACCACTAGCTCATCTCAGAGGTGGAGAGCGAGAATGCCTTCGAAGGCCCCTATATTTGAACTATTGTCCTTGTTGTTAGTTCCTCCGTCCCTTCCCGTACCCCTTGATCACTAGACACTGACTTATTTTCTTCTTTAAACACATTAAAACAGCACCCGATACATCCACCATTCCTTTAATGGTGGGATAGAAAAACATTGGGCCTTACCTGCTCCCCAGGCTTCCCCCCTTCGGATGTCAGCCCCAAATGAGGCTTGGAGAAGAATGACGCTCTGTACGGCCACTGCAAGGAGCCATTCATCGAGGCCTCAGCCCTAGCCCCAGTAGGGAAGCATGCAGCACTGACCAACAGTGGCTAGAACAGAACCAGCACTGATCCCAGAACTGTTGTGTGGCATTAGGGGCCCCTTTACGCCACACAACTCAGGTATTGATCCAGTCCCTTCGCTTCAACTAGACAGACAGGGTCAGTAGTAATACTGAGACATTATTCAGAGATCCATCCAGTCAGATCACCAGTAGGATCAGACCAGACAGGGACACAACACCACCAGTTATTCAGCTGTAGTCTGGGGGAACGGTTATGTGTAGTTCAAAAGGTTTGGCTATGACAACACCTGCACTGATTCAGACACACTGACACACACCTTCAGTTCCTTTCTAGATCTAAGCGAGCCCGGTGGAGACAACAACACCTCTACTGAATAAACAGTTAGCTAAGAGCTGACGGAATTATTAAGCTATCCGCTAGCTAACCGCTAACCAAACTATAGCTACAGGTAACTGCCAAAATAAAGGAAACACCAACATAAAGTGTCTCAATAGAGCATTCAATGCGCCTTGGCATAGATTTTACAAGTGTCTGGAACTGTATTGGAGGGATGCAGGGATGCGACATAATTAGGTTCACATCGTTTTCATGATTGTCAAACCATTCAGTGACCACTCGTGCCCTGTGGATGGGGCCATTGTCATCCTATGGGGGCATAGTCATAGTAAAAAAGGTTAACTGGGCCGGACAATACATGACCCTAAGCATGATGGGATGTTAATTGCTTAGGAATTGCTCAGGAACCGCACCTGTGTGGAAGCACCTGCTTTCAATATACTTTGTATCCCTCATTTACTGAAGTGTTTCCTTTATTTTGTCAGTTACCTGTAGCAAGCTAATGAAATCCTACCAGCTAAGAGCGAACTGAATTAGCTTGCTAACAGAATCACAGAAAACTAGCTAATGGAATCCTACCTGCAATTTATACAGTAACTAACCTAATTAGTGATTGACAAACTCAGTCAACCCGGGTTGAAT
>NC_048566.1:82224961-82262461 GCF_013265735.2 Oncorhynchus mykiss | reverse complement strand
GGTAATTAAAATGAAATACAAGGTCGTAAAGTTTTGAGAGGATCTGAAACGTTACAGTTTTTTCCAACTGCTTATACACAAAATCTTTTCATGTGAGACGATTTTTGAAACCTCTCACTCAAAGTAAACAAATACACACCAAATATCCAAAACCATAAGCTATTTCTCAGCCTTTGACTCAGTTGTCAATTGCATAAAACACTTTTTTCAAAACACACACACAATTCTCTACCTAAAACACAAAAATCTAACAGGAAGTGACTTGCTTTCCTTTTCTAAACACAACCAATCAAAATGCTACACTTATTCACCAGGTCACACACACACTCCTCACATGTGCAAACACTAATAGCTTAACTGATCACTAATCACTGCTTTACTGTAGTATAGGCCTACAAATAGGTCAAAGGTCAGATGACCTATTTTGAACAATGGATGCCAACAATGGACAGAGAGCAAGAGGAGTAGGAGGGAGAGGAAGAGGAAGAAGAGGACGAGGGCAAAGAAGAGAAGGAAGGAGAGCCATCTCTGATGAGATTAGGGCAACACTTGTTGATCATGTGATCAACCACGGTTTGACCATGAGAGAGGCTGGACTGAGAGTCCAGCCCAACTTGAGTCGATTTACAGTGGCGTCCATAACTCAAACCTTCAGAAATGAGAACAGGTATGCAACTATCTAATGACTATTTTAGCATTACAGTAATGTACTGTAAAATACGTATGACTGCATAGTATTGCATAAACATTTGTAACTCTAAGCCATCCATTTACTGCACTGCATTGAATGAATGAGGTTGGTCATGCTGTACTACATTTTTTTGTACATTGTTTACAGTTCCTATGCTGAACACATACTGTGCTTGAATTCTGTACAGAGTGAAAGGCAACGACATCATGGAGGACGAGGACGCTTGTTTACAGATGTACAAGAGACTGCAATTATAAATATGGTTTTGGCCAACAATGCAATTAGGATTCGAGAGATAAGAGAGCATATCTTGAATAATGACACGATATTTAACAACATCAATGCTGAAAGCCTGTCGACCATAAAACGCATCCTCCAACGGCACCGAGTGACGATGAAACAACTTTACAAGGTGCCATTTGAGAGAAACTCTGACAGAGTCAAGAATATGCGACATGACTTTGTAGAGGTATGTATGCAACACTACTTCCTGTACTTCAGACATACCATATTTACTCATCTGTATATCCTTTTGTCTGTTACAGAGAGTATTGGAGCTGGATGCCCATGTAATTCGCCATGAATTTATTTATGTGGATGAGGTTGGCTTCAACCTTACCAAAACCAGGCGCCGCTGAAGAAATGTAATAGGACAGAGGGCAATTACCAATGTCCCTGGACAGCGTGGGGGAAATATAACTGTGTGTGCTGCCATCACTCAAAACGTGGTCCTCCATCACAATGCCACACTGGGTCCGTACAACACCGGCCATATGCTCACTTTTCTGGATGCAATTTACACAATGCTTGTCCCTGATCCAGATCAGGAACCTGCTAGATTTGTGGTTTTATGGGACAATGTTAGTTTTCACCGGGCTGTTCTGGTCCAAAACTGGTTTGCCACCCATCAATAATTTGTAGTTTTGTACCTACCCCCATATTCACCTTTTCTAAATCCAATAGAGGAATTATTCTCAGCCTGGCGCTGGAAAGTGTATGATCGCCAACCCTATGCCCGCATGCCGCTTCTCCAGGCAATGGAGGACACATGTGGGGACATAGAGGTTGCCTCTGTCCAAGGTTGGATACGCCATGCTAGGAGATACTTCCCTCGATGTTTGGAAAGAGAAAACGTATCTTGTGATGTGGACGAAGTATTGTGCCCAGACCCAGGCCGGAGAAGAGATGAAGAGTAGCTTAGCACTGGTGACTGCCCCCCCACCACCAATTCCTGGACTGCCCCCCCCTGAGACCCCACACACACAATTGTGTTCTTTACTGTATTCTAAAGAATATACTTTTGGTTTACATATGTTTATGGTTTTGTTGTATGCTACTGTATACAACTGTAATGTTTGGCCTAATAAATATTTTCTGTTTCTACATTGCATTGGTGTTTACAGTCTACTTGTTACCCCTCTCAGCAGATTACTTTCACTGTAGAACATTGTATTGGTGTTTACAGTGTACTTGTTACCCCTCTCAGCCGATTACTTTCACTGTAGAACATTGTATTGGTGTTTACAGTCTACTTGTTACCCCTCTCAGCAGATTACTTTCACTGTAGAACATTGTATTGGTGTTTACAGTGTACTTGTTACCCCTCTCAGCAGATTACTTTCACTGTAGAACATTGTATTGGTGTTTACAGTCTACTTGTTACCCCTCTCAGCAGGTTACTTTCACTGTAGAACATTGTATTGAAATGTAGATATAAGCCTATGAAATACCAAAGAGCTTTAGATTTAGAACAACAGTGTTTACATGGTATATCCAAAAATGTACTATTATGAAAGCAGTGTTTGACATTTGATGCAAATGCTTCATTCTGACATGTGTTTATGGCATTTTGAATGCAGTGTTACATTTTGAAGGAGATGTGAGGCATTTTGCATTTTGTGTGTAGAGTTTTGAAAAAAGGAGACAGTTTTGAAAACGTGTGTAAGCAGTTGGAAACTGTAAAAGGGTCGACCCACCTTGGAGGATGAAAAATCCACATCTCCCCAGTGGCCCTTAAAAGCTTCCCAGATAGAATCTCAACTGAAGGGATGGAGAAGGAAAAATCCACCCAAGGACACGGTAAGGTCCAATCGAATGCAGGAATTACCTACCTTTTGTATGGTGAGGCAAGGAACCATGTTTCCTAAAGAGAGGCAGTGGGTAAGAGCTGTGTGTGTGTGATAGCTATATGGTATATATATATATAGCCATATTTATCATGCCTACGAGACGGAACACTCCACACACTCCGCACCCCAGCGGCCCGTGTATGTGCCTGTCTCCTGACTAAGGGCAAAGGCCAGAACCAGAGCCAGAGCCAGAGCCAGAGCCAGAGCCAGAGCCAGAGCCAGAGCCAGAGCCAGAGCCAGAGCCAGAGCCAGGCCAGAGCCAGAGCCAGAGCCAGGTCAAAGCCAGAGCCAGAGCCAGAGCCAGGCCAGAGCCAGGCCAGAGCCAGCCAGCTCAAAGCCAGAGCCAGGCCAGGGCCAGGCCAGAGCCAGAGCCAGGTCAAAGCCAGAGCCAGAACCAGGCCAGAGCCAGGCCAGAGCCAGCCAGGTCAAAGCCAGAGCCAGGCCAGAGCCAGCCAGGTCAAAGCCAGAGCCAGGCCAGAGCCAGGTCAAAGCCAGAGCCAGGTCAAAGCCAGAGCCAGGTCAAAGCCAGAGCCAGAGCCAGAGCCAGAGCCAGGCCAGAGCCAGAGCCAGAGCCAGAGCCAGAGCCAGAGCCAGAGCCAGAGCCAGAGCCAGAGCCAGAGCCAGAGCCAGAGCCAGAGCCAGCATAGTAGTGTGATTTCGCTGATGTAGTGAAGTTCGAAGTTTAAAGGGCCCGTAAGTCATTTATCAGCTATACCGGGGAGTAATTGAGCCCCTGTAATCGTGTCCTTGGCAGGCGATGCACTCGCTCTTTAAGTCGTCTGAGCAAACGTCTGAACAAATGTAATTGCTGGCAATCTCAGCGTGTATAGAGGGAGTGAAAGAGCGAAGCGCGGCAGGGAGGAATGGAGGTGAGGAGAAGAGTGCGGAGGGTGTCTTTAGTATAGCTCCGTTTGTAGCAGGAATGTTCAACCCAAATAGGGTGAAGTTAGCCTCCCCTCCCCCAATCCTTACTCTGACCATTAGTGTGGAAAACTGACTCAAGATCAGTGTCTAGGGGCAACTCCGGTCTGTACTGTGGGTCATTCAGAGGCTGTTTTACAGTAGGTGCTCAGCAGCAGCAACAGGGTTCATCACCTCTACTGCTGGCCCTAAACCAGATGTGCTCCAGTTTGGTCCATGTTGAAGAGAGATATGACACTGGGCGAGACACAGCTCTCAGAAAGGGCCCTCAGTTTAGAGAGCTCTTACATCTTATACCATCAACAATGTTTGATTGGTGCTAAACCTGCATTCCTACCATTGTTGATGGCCAATTATTGCTATTCTATTCTATTCTGCTCTGTTATATTAGTTTGTAATATGCTCTATTCTATTCTACTTCATTCTATTCCATGGGTAGCTGTAGAAGACAAAGAGATTGAATGGGACAGACAGAGATTCTTTTGGATTACAGGGGTGGAAGATCTCGACGTCCCAGGGAATCCTGCTATTTTAAGAGTCCATTCCCCTCTCTCTCTCTTTCTCTTTCTCTCTCTCTCTCTCTGAGAGTCCATTCCTCTCTAGCTAGCTACTGTACCTCAGTCCCTGAGACTAGAAAAGGGAGGAGGCAGGCAGGCAGGCATTTTAATAATAGGGTGACTGTCGTTGTGTATGATGTGATTCACGGTCTGCATGTGTGGTGAACCTCTCAGAGAAGGGCCTTGCCACTGAGCCCTGTAAAATCTTGTATGTTATTGCAAATTTCTAAGCACTAGGTTAGTTTCATTGCTGCAGCAAGGCTCGCAAAAAAGCCTTGGGGCCAAATAGGTGTGTAATGGTGGTGTGCTGAGCCCAACTGGCTCCTTGGCTGCCTGGATGCTGATGGCTGAGTGAGGGAACAGTTGATAGCTTGGCTGTATGTCTGATCCCCTAAGCAGACACACAGACAGACAGATGGACAGACTGAGAAAGGGGAGGAAAGCTTTATACACTCTCTGAGAGCTTCCTCTCTCTCTCTCCCCCGGCTGCTTTTTCCCAGAGCTCTGTCTTTTGCTCTCGCTCTCTCTATCTCTCTCTCTCTCTCCTCTCTTTGTCTCTCTCCTCTCTGTCTCTCTCTGTCTCTATGTCTCTCTCTCTCTGTCTCTATGTCTCTCTCCTCTATCTCTCTCTGTCTCTATGTCTCTCTCCTCTCTCTCTCTCTCTCTCTCTCTCTCTATGTCTATCTCTCTCTGTCTCTATGTCTCTCTCTCTCTCTCTCTCTCCTCTCTGTCTCTCTCTGTCTCTATGTCTCTCTCCTCGCTCTCTCTCTGTCTCTGTCTCTCTCCTCTCTTTGTCTCGCTCCTCTCTCACTCTCTCTCTCTCTCTGTCTCTCTCTCTCTGTCTATATGTCTCTCTCTCTCTCTCTCTCCTCTCTGTCTCTCTCTGTCTCTATGTATCTCTCTCTCTCCTCTCTTTGTCTCTCTCCTCTCTGTCTCTCTCCGTCTCTATGTCTTTCTCTCTCTCTCTCCTTTCTTGGTCTCTCTCTGTCTCTCTGTCTCTCTCTGTCTCTGTCTCTCTCTGTCCCTGTCTCTATGTCTCTCTCTCTCTCTGTCTCTATGTCTCTCTCTCTCTCTCTCTTGCTCTCTCTCTCTCTCTCCTCTCTCTCTCTCCTCTCTCTCTCTCTCTCCTCTATTTGTTAGTGTCTTTCCTAAACTTCACCTCTAGTGTTTCTACCCTCCTCCTCTCATTCTCTCCATCAATAAACCAACCTCTCTCGCTCTCAGCAAGCAGAACAGACTTTAACAAGCGTGCCCCAGTGGGCAGTGGCAGACAGAGAGGGAGGAGGCTATTTTTAGACGTGCACACAGACTAAAAGTGGAAAATATTTTCTCATCCTTTGTAAAGACTCCTCTTCTCACTCTCTCTCTCTCTCTTCCCCTGTCTATCCCTCATTCTGTGATGGAGATCAGCTCCTCAGTGGGCGTTCTCATGTTAACCCCACCTCACTCCTGTCTCCACCTGTCCACCCTCAGAGTCGTCACACTCCCTCCCTCTCCAGATCCCTGATGTCATTGCCCAGACAGACAGATTCTTCCCCCCTGCAGAAGCGGAGCAAAGAAACGTTAGGCTGCGCTAAACTGAACAGCGAGTCTGTGCCCTGTCACACTCACACATCAGGGGTGGGAAAAAATAAAAAACTATCTGTCACATCACACAGCTGGGGCTGCAGGAAAACAAGACTAATGCATGATTACATCTCCACAGCAGCAGCACAGCAGCTCTCCCCACATGACCCCAGAGCCACACACACACACACATACACAACACTTCCTACACCACAGCAGACCCGCGGTGTGTAAGTTCCCACACACTCTTCTGAAGGGGTGTGAAAAGCAGAAATAAATCACGGTGCTGTAACAAGTCAGCTGTAATTAAGCATCCAGCTCGTCTTGGCCTGGGTGCTGCGCCTAGCCAGCAGTAAGGGAGTCTGGGATGTGACGCCGCCACCGACACCAGAGCTCACTTCAGCGTTTTTCGCCCTCTCGCACTTTCTCAGCCCAGGCTCTAGACTACTTTAAAAAAATATATTCCCCACTGCCTGGGCTGTATCCCCATCCACCACCCCCACCGCCCCACCTTCCTCCACGTGTGGATCACCTCATCCCTGGCCCGGGGTGGAGTGAGAGTGGGGAGACATGGCTCTGTGGGTTTCACTAGGCTGCATCTCCCTGGCCCATGTTGTTTCTACTAAGTGCAGGTCTAAGAGCAGGAGGCTAATACTTTTACACACCCTATTTCAATGAATTTATATGGTGTGTGCCCTGATCAAAAGTAGTGCACTACATAGTGAATAGGATATAATTTGGGATGCAGACATGGTTGCTGTTCCTGTATGTCTCTCCACTAGCCTATCCTAGATCTGTTTGTCCTGTCTTGTCAACTTCTTGTCACTGACACAAACATATCAGGGACTAGGCTATCTCTCCAGGACCAGAGACACTAGCTGTTATATAGCTATTTTTAGCTTTCAACGTCTTTCTGTCTCCTACACCCCTAATTTAAACCGAGGAGCTCCTGCCTCCAGGGAGATAGGCTGACGGAGTAGATAGGGAGGTAATATTTTGTGAAAAATCATTCAGACCCTACATGACTCGATACTAATACAGGGAGATCATTTCAAGACAGATTGACTGTGAGTGATACTGAGCATCTCTATCTTATGGTGTAGGTACATTCCATCCATCACTGTTCTATGCCATTAGACCTGGGGACTGAGCTGAAAACCGGCAGGGCCTGTATTCATAAAGTGTCTTAGAGAATGAGGCCTGATCTAGGATCTTATGCCCTTGTTTACATAGATTTCTTTATTGTGATCTGAAAGGAAAAATGTTCCTAGATCAGCACTCCTCTGAGATGCTTTATGAATAGGGGCCCAGTAGGGGTCTATAGAAGAATTCAGAGGAGATGCTGTAGACCAGGTATAGGCATCTAGATTCAGCGGCGGCCGATTGTCGGGCCAATTGTTGGGGGCTAGAACATAATTATAATAATTTGTAGACTTCAAATTCATCACATCTAAGCCCAAAAAGTAGTACTGAGCGATTAACAGAAATTTCTGCAATTTTTCTTTTTTTAAACAACTGATTGACCAAAATCTGTGAAATTATTTGAAATCCATTTTGTTAAATTTTTTTCTGTGAGTTCAACGAGACAAATTTCTCTGGAGATAGATCAGATCCAGCCTAAACTGTGTGATGTAGTAGGGAGTTGTAGTTTTCAACAGGCCAATATTCTACACAGTTTAGAGCATAAAATGTGGTTCTTAACTACGATTACCATAATCCAATGCACATCTACTTGTCTGGTCTGTTTCTTCTACTGAAGAGAGAACAGTGGGCGATCGTGAGGTGATAGAGAGAGCAGCTGTTGCTTTGTGAGGTACAGTTGAAGTCGGAAGTTTACATTTAAACTCAGTTTTTCACAATTCCTGACATTTAATCCTAGCAAGAATTCCTTGTCTTACATCAGTTAGGATCACCACCTTATTTTAAGAATGTGAAATGTCAGAATAATAGTAGCGAGAATGATTTATTTTCCAGTGGGTCAGAAGTTTACATACTCAATTAGTATTTGGTAGCATTGCCCTTAAATTGTTTAACATGGGTCAAACAATTCGGGCAGCCTTCCACGAGCCCATTCCTCCTGACAGCGCTGGTGTAACTGAGTCAGGTTTGTAGGCCTCCTTGCTCGCACACACTTTTTCAGTTCTGCCCACAAATTTTCTCTGGGATTGAGTTCAGGGCTTTGTGATGGCCACTCCAATACCTTGACTTTGTTGTCCTTAAGCAATTTTCCCACAACTTTGGTAGTATGCTTGGGGTCATCCAATTGGAAGACCCATTTGTGACCAAGCTTTAACTTGACTGATGTCTTGAAATGTTGCTTCAATATATCCACATAATTTTCCTACCTCATGATACCATCTATTTTGTGAAGTGCACCAGTCCTTCTTTCAGCAAAGCACACCCACAACATGATGCTGCCACCCCCGTGCTTCACGGTTGGGATGGTGTTCTTCAGCTTGCAAGCCTTCCCCTTTTTCCTCCAAACATAACGATGGTCATTATGGCCAAACAGTTCTATTTTTGTTTCATCAGACCAGAGGACATTTCTCCAAAAAGTACAATCTTTGTCCCCATTTGCAGTTGCAAACCGTAGTCTGGATTTTTTTATGGCGGTTTTGGAGCAGTGGCTTCTTCCTTGCTGAGTGGCTAGATACTTTTGTACCTGTTTCCTCCAGCATCTTCACAAGGTCCTTTGCTGTTGTTCTGGCATTGATTTGCACTTTCTCCTTCCTGAGGTGTATGATGGCTGCGTGGTCCCATGGTGTTTATACTTGCATACTATTGTTTGTACAGATAAACGTGGTACCTTCAGGCGTTTGGAAATTGCTCCCAAGGATGAACCAGACTTTTGGAGGTCTACACATTTTTTTCTGAGGTCATGGCTGATTTTCTTTTGATTTTCCCATGATGTCAAGCAAAGAGGCACTGAGTTTGAAGGTAGACTCAAATGATGTCAATTAGCCTATCAGAAGCTTCTAAAGCCATGACGGAATTTTCTGGAATTTTCCAAGCTGTTTAAAGGCACAGTCAACGTAGTTTATGTAAACTTCTGACCCACTGGAATTGTGATACAGTGAATTATAAGTGAAATAATCTGTCTGTAAAAAATTGTTGGAAAAATGACTTGTGTGATGCACAAAGTAGATGTCCTAACCGACTTACCAAAACTATAGTTTGTTAACAAGACATCTTTGGGGTGGTTGAAAAACTAGTTTTAATGACTCCAACCTAAGTGTATGTAAACTTCCGACTTGATCTGTAGGTTCAAATTTGTTTTAAAAAATTACCAAAATAAAACTGAGACTGAGCCGACCTCAAAAAAGCAGGAATCACTACTTGGAAATAACAATACTTTCATATATTGATTACATTGAGACATGATAACATATATTTTTTATTATATTTGAGGGAATACAACATTTTTTATTTTTTTTTCTGCTGAATTCCTGGTGATTTTACTGTCATGTTTTACTCAAAACTAAAAGAAACATAATTATGAAGTGCCTTCAGAATTTATTCACATCCTTTGACTTTTTCAACATTTTGTTGTGTTACAGATTTTGTCCCTGGCCTACACACAAATACAATTATGTTTTTAGAATTTTTTACAGACAAATTAAAAATAAAAAGCTCAAAAGTATTCAACACCTTTGTTATTATTCTACATTTTTATGAAACCTTTATTTTTTACAGGAAGTCATACTGAGACTAGGGTCTCTTTTTCAGATGAGCCCTGCAGAAATACATCAAACATTTATACAACATACAATATAGAAAATGACAAAACATATTAAGAAAAACAGACACATTTATCCAAATAGAGGTCTGCGATCATTTCCCTGAACTGACCAATGGGGACCACAGATAACACTGAAGGAGCCTCCAGTGTTATCCAAGCCTGTGATTGGGTTTGGTCATTTGTAAGTCTAAATTTAATCAAAGATGATAAGATACATAGGAAGTTTCTGCATGAGTGCTTTGTAAATAAACACAAGAGAATGCTGCTCTCTCCTTACTTACAGAGGCCCAACACACTTTTTGATACAAAACACAATAGTGAGTTCTATAACCATCACCAGTAATAAACCTAAGGGCACAATGGAAAACACCATATAGTGGTTTAAGTGTAGATGCTGCTGCTGCATGCATATAGATAATATCCCAATCATCTAAACTAGACATACAGATAGCCTGGCCAATTTCCTTCATATTAACAAAAGTTAGACAAGCTTTGTTTCTGTAAAAGGAACCAACCTTGAACTTCAACTACTTTACCAGCTCAGTGACATGTGTATTAACATGTTATGGCATGTTATGGCAATCCTAAATATGTTGAAGAGTAAAATGTGCTTAACAAGTCACATAATAAGTTGCATTGACTCTCTCTGTGTGTAATAATAGTGTTTAACATGATTTTTGAATGACTACCTCATCTCTGTACCCCACACATACAATTATCTGTAAGGTCCCTCAGTCGAGCAATTAATTTCAAACACAGATTCAACCAGAAAGACCAAGGAGGTTTTCCAATGCCCCATAAAGAAGGACAACTATTGGCAGATTTGTATAAAAAAAATTAAAACAAATAAAAAAGCAGACATTGAATATCCCTTTGAGCATGGTAAAGTTATGAATTACACTTTGAATGCTGTATCAATACGCCCAGTCACTGCAAAGATACAGGCATCCTTCCTAACTCAGTTGCCGGAGAGGATGGAAACTGCTCAGGGATTTCAACTTGGTGAAATGGTGACTTTAAAACAGTTTCAGAGTTTAATGGCGGTGATAAGAGAAAACTGAGGATGGATCACTCCACAATAGTAACCTAAATGACAGGGTGAAAAAAAATAGAAGCCTGTACAAAAATAAAATAAAACAATTAATTCTGTTTGAAATAAGGCACTAAAGTTAAACTGCAAAAAATGTGGCAATGAAATGATGCTTACCAACATTGAATGATCCTGAGTGGTCTAGTTGACTAAATCGACTTGAAAATCTATGGCAATCCTTGAAAATGGCTGTCTAGCAATGATCAACAATCAACTTGACAAAGCTTGAAGAATTTTTTAAAAGAATAATGTGCAGATATTGTAGAATCTAGGTGTGCAAAGCTCTTAGAGACTAACCCATAAAGACTCATCGCTGTAGTCGCTGCCAAAGGTGATTCTAACATGTACTGGGTGTGTGAATACTACATTTGATATTTCTGTATTTCATTTTCAGTAAATTAGCAAAAATGTCTAAAAAGATACATTATATTTAATCCATTTTGATTCAGGCTGTAACACAACAAAATGTGGAATAATCAAGGGGTATGAATACTTTCTGAAGGCAATGTTTTTGCTGTAGACTTGATGAGTTGTTGATTTGATTGACCACTTTGATTGAAGGTTCCGTGGTCTCTGAGGGATTGTTCAAAAAGATCTTTGGGTCTTTCAGCCATTGACTCTCAAGACACACGCCATGAAATAAAAAGCAGACAGAATAGGAGACAGTGATTGTGGTAAAAGAAGAGAGAGAGAGAAATTGGAGAGGAAAGTAAAGGAGGAGTGAAAGTGATGAAGACAAAGTGATGGAAAAGTACAGGGTAATCACAGAGCAGCGTGCAGTGAGCTACATTCACATCAAACAACTTCAAGCAGAACGTTTGGAGTGATTTGCTGACTTTTTGGGTCTTCAGCAGAGGTTCAGCAGAAGCAGCAGTTCATGAGGACTAATTGTCTATTATGTATAAATAATATCTATTGAGGGAGATGTACACTATGTGATCCAAAACAAATGGCAGAATTGAGACAAGCTGTTCTCCCCCCTCTTCTCTCTCTCTAGTGGAAAACAGAATGTCAGCAGTAATGGTGAATATATTCTGTAATAACGGGGGTGAAATGGAATAGCGGCAGCCCAAGCATGTTATTTAATAATCGGGATGTGAGTAAAGTGACTCTGGGAACATGCAGAGATGGACGATGGCAGGGGCCTGGCACGGATCCAGCTCCTCTGGATAGAGGGAAACCCGATAGCAGGCATTCTGGTCTGGGCCTCCCCTCTCCTCTCCAACCCCCTCTTCAACTCCACTCCCCTTCTCCGCTCCACCCTCCTCTAAGTGTGTCACATTAGTAGACAACTCCACTCCCCTTCTCCCCTCCACCCTCCTCTAAGTGTGTCACATTAGTAGACAACTTTGGAGAGTGGAGACGGGACCACAACTGTAGCTTTACATGGCATAGAGAGATGAGGACTAACAGGACTAGTGTGGGGTCTCTTGGGGTCAAGAGAGGCGGTGGTTTACCCTGCTGGGATATGAGAGACGGAGGGGCTGTGCTTGTGTGGAGGAACCGAGCGAGAGAGAGAGAGGGATTGAGAGGGGGAAAAGAGTGAGGGAACACGCTGAAAAATGACAGAAAGTCAGTTCCTCCACACAAGCACAGCCCCTCCGTTATCATCTTTGATTAAATTTAGACTTACAAATGACCAAACCCAGTCACAGGCTTGGATAACACTGGAGGCTCCTTCAGTGTTATCTGTGGTCCCCATTGGTCAGTTCAGGGAAATGATCGCAGACCTCTATTTGGATAAATGTGTCTGTTTTTCTTAATATGTTTTGTCATTTTCTATATTGTATGTTGTATAAATGTTTGATGTATTTCTGCAGGGCTCATCTGAAAAAGAGACCCTAGTCTCAGTATGACTTCCTGTAAAAAATAAAGGTTTCATAAAAATGTAGAATAATAACAAAGGTGTTGAATACTTTTTTACTTTTTTACTTTTTATTTTTAATATGTCTGTAAAAAATTCTAAAAACATAATTGTATTTGTGTGTAGGCCAGGGACAAAATCTGTAACACAACAAAATGTTGAAAAAGTCAAAGGATGTGAATAATTTCTGAAGGCACTTCATAATTATGTTTCTTTTAGTTTTGAGTAAAACATTCTACAGGAGAATGTCAGGCCATCCGTCCGTAAGTTGAAGTTGAAGAGCAGTTGTGTCATGCAGCAAGACAGTGATTCAAAACACACAAACAAGTCTACATCAGAATGGCTGAATAGCTTTGTAATGGCCTAGTCAAAGTCCAGACCTAAACCCGATTGAGATGTTGTGTTAGGACCTCAAACAAGCATTTCATACTCGAAAGCCTACAAATGTTGCTGAGTTAAAGCAGTTCTTCATGGAAGAGTGGGACAAAATTCCTCCACAGTGGTGTGAGAGACTGATCAACAACTACAGGAAGTGTTTGGTTGAAGTTATTGCAGCTAAAGTTGGCACAACCGATTATTCAATGTTAGGGGGCAATTACTTTTTCACATAGGGAAAAGTTGTTGCATAACTTTGTTTATATATATAAAAACATATTAAGTATACATTTGTTGTGTTATTAGTTCCCTCAGGTTTTATATATCTAATATCAGGTATGGTTGAAGATCTGATAACATTCAGTGTCAATAATAAGCAAATATAGAGAAAATCGGAAATGGGGCAAATACTTTTTCACGGCACTGTACCTCATATCCAAATCAAATGGTCTTTGTCACATGCTTCGTACCTCATATCACGGCACTGTACCTCATATCACGGCACCGTACCTCATATCACGGCACTGTACCTCATATCCAAATCAAATGGTCTTTGGCACATGCTTCGTACCTCATATCACGGCACTGTACCTCATATCCAAATCAAATGGTCTTTGTCACATGCTTCGTACCTCATATCACGGCACTGTACCTCATATCACGGCACTGTACCTCATATCCAAATCAAATGGTCTTTGTCACATGCTTCGTACCTCATATCACGGCACTGTACCTCATATCCAAATCAAATGGTCTTTGTCACATGCTTTGTAAACAACCGGTGAGACTAACAGTGAAATGCAGCGTATGTGATGAGTCAAAAGAGTTTGTGCAAATGGGGGTCAGATAACCAAATAGCTACCTGGACTATCTGCACTAACTATTTAACAGTCTTATGGCTTGGGGGTAGAAGCTGCTCAGGCTCCTGTTGGTTCCAGTCTTGATGCACCTATTAAGGTTCTTATTGTTGAAAGGAAGATAAGCCCTGAAAACCTCAGAGGTTTTACCTTTTCAGGGCCGCAGCCACAGCAGGAAAAACCCTTTATGCAGCGTTTATGTTGTTAGCATACCTGCAGCTCTGCCTCGCACGACTCTCTCTCTCTCTCTCTGTGTGTGTGTGTGTGTGTGTGTATGATGTTGATGGGAAGGAGAAGGAAGAGGGGCTAGAGGAAGCATTTCTATCAATGGACCTAGCTGTTCCTCCTAAGAATGTTTGGAGACTTGGAACAGAATTGGAGCATTCTCACTCTCCTGTATTCAAGATCCCAAATGGCCTGGCTCCCCCTCCACTCAGTATTTTTGTTAAACAGAAAACCCAAACATATGGCAGCAGATCCACAAGGTCTGCCATGAGAGGTGACTGTGTAGTTCCCTTAAGGAAAAGCACCTTTAGGAAATCCGCTTTCTCTGTGAGAGCTTCCCATGTCTGGAATACACTGCCATCAGACACAGATAACTGCACCACATATCACACTTACACAAAATGCATGAAGACATGGCTAAAGGTCAATCAGATTTGTGAACATGGTCCCTAGCTGTGTGTTGCCGCTTTCAATGTCTGTAGCTTGTGAGGTGTGGAAACACTTTGTTGCTTTTATGAATTTTGTCTTACTGCTTTTTGTTCTATGTTGCTCTGACTGTATGCTATGTCTTGCTTGTCCTATGTTGCTCTGCCTGTATGCTATGTCTTGCTTGTCCTATGTTGCTCTGCCTGTATGCTATGTCTTGCTTGTCCTATGTTGCTCTGCGAGTGCTCACTGCTCAATGATTGTCTATATTGTAATTGTTTTTAATAACCTGCCCAGGGACTGCGGTTGAAAATTAGCCGGCTGGCTAAAACCGGCACTTTTACTGAAACGTTGATTAATGTCCACTGTCCCTGTAAAAATAAAATAAACTCAAACTCAAACTTAACAGTAGCTGGCCAGTAGGATGCTAAACAGTGCTAAAGCCGCTGGCTTCTCATTCCTCGTTCTTTAAAGTCGCCTCGTCAACCCGACATGACCGCATACCACAGTAGGCTGGGTTGATGTAAATAAGGTAAAAAAGGAAGCTGGCTTAGACATTGTAGTGCTGTCAAACACACACCCAGAGATAATGGGCCTCCTAGTTGGCAGGGCTTCATTTAAATCATCCATCTTTTCTCTATTCAGGTTTTATGCTGTAGTCCTAACCTAACGCTAGCTAAAATCCACAGTTGTAAAAGCAAGCTGCAATGCATACTGCTTTGCCGTAACTCTCAATCATAAAGGCATTATGCCTCAGTATGATATAGCAGGTGTTTGTAAACTAAAGCAACAGTGTAGCAGTTCTGGTACTGTACCTGCTGAGTGGCTACATTGTGCCGTGACTGCAGACGGTTGTATACTTTAAGCAAAAAGGCACGAGGGGGTGTGGTATATGGAGTGCAGCCCTTAGCCATGGTATATTGGCCATATAACACAAACCCCTGATGTGCCTTATTGCTACTATAAAATGGTTACCAACGTAATTAGAGCAGTAAAAATAAATGTTTTGTCACACCCGTGGTATACATTCTGATATATCACGGCTGTCAGCCAATCAGGGCTCAAACCACCCAGTTTATAATTTCTGTTTGGGATTTTAGGCTGGGTTTCTGTACAGCACTTTGTGACATTTGCTGATGTAAAAAAGGGCTTTATAAATACATTTCATTGATTGATTAATACTTACATTATGCACTTAAAATAGAGTTCCGATATGCACAGTATGAGATACACAGGTCCTGGCTTACTTAAGCAAGTTACTCTATGAGATAAAAACAGCATGGTTCTTCTCATCCTCTTATATCTGTAATCAAATCAAATCTAATTGAATGTGTCATATGCGCCAAATACAACAGGTGTACAGTGAAATGCTTACTTACAAGCCCTTAAAAAACAATGTCGTTTTAAGAAAAATAAGAGTTAAGAAAAAATATTTACTGTGCAATATAAGCTGCACAAAGCTATGTGTTATGCTAATGTGTGTGTGTTATGCTATGCACAGCGTGTCTCTTGTAACTCTGTGGGATTTGAACAAGTTGGAACCATAGGATGGGCAGGATCAACAAGGTTATGATAATGCTGTGGACATGGCCATGATTTAATACTGTGCTAACATGGAACAGGTCAGCCGTCCCAGGGATAGAAAAACACAACTATGACCCCAAGCAGAGGGGCTTAAAAGGGTATCCCCGCTGGGGCCCACGCTCACTGACTGGGAGGAGAGGGGAGAGGAGACACTCACATTATCAGCTGTGATAACACATTCATCTGGCTCTGATCTGGTATGGTTCCTATATCTATCTGATCTGGTATGGTCCATATTTCTATCTGATCTGGTATGGTCCATATTTCTATCTGATCTGGTATGGTCCATATTTCTATCTGATATGGTCTGGTTCATATACCTATCTGATATGGTTCATATATCTATCTGATCTGGTATGGTCCATATTTCTATCTGATATGGTCTGGTTCATATATCTATCTGATATGGTTCATATATCTATCTGATCTGGTATGGTTCAAATATCTATCTGATCTGGTATGGTCCATATTTCTATCTGATCTGGTCTGGTCCATATTTCTATCTGATCTGGTCTGGTCCATATATCTATCTGATCTGGTCTGGTCCATATTTCTATCTGATCTGGTCTGGTCCATATATCTATCTGATCTGGTCTGGTCTGGTTCATATATCTATCTTTAATCCTTTAGAAAAGACGTATACCTAGCTACAGTATGTCATACCTATGTGTGTAAGCAGCAAGGCCTGGATTCAAGCAAATGCAAATAAACGACCTGTGCACTGCAATCATCATGACTGTACTTCATTGTAAAGGATGTGATTTGTTCTTAAGTTGACATTTGCAACATTTACAGTGAACATGATATTCATGAATGTTGGGGAAAGTGCCTTTTTCATCATCATGTGTGAAATCTCACTGTGAAGGCTATTGATATCAAACTACACTGCATCCCAATATCATAACAATGGGTCCCAAAGAAAAGAGAGAAGTGATGCATAATAGGGATCAATTCAAACCTTACCTAGATTTATACAAGCAGTGGCTGACCAGATCACCAGTTAGCATCTAGCTAACAGGAATTTAGGGAAAGGGGGATACCTTGTCAGTTGTACAACCGAATGCCTTCAACTGAAATGTGCCTTCCGATTTAACCCAAACCCTCTGAATCAGAGCGGTGCGGGGGCTGCCTTAATCAACATCCCTGGCACCCGGGGAACAGTGGGTTAACTGCCTTGCTCAGGGGCAGAATGACATTTTCTTTTACTGTGTTAGCTCAGGGATTTGATCCAGCACCCTTCCGGTTACTGGCCCAACACTCTAACCACTAGGCTAACACTGACTCTTGGCCTCCCGGGTGGCGCAGTGGTTAAGGGCGCTGTACTGCAGCGCCAGCTGTGCTATCAGAGTCCCTGGGGCGACGCACAATTGGCCTGGTCGGTAGGGATCTCCTTGTCTCATCGCGCACCAGCGACTCCTGTGGCGGGCCGGGCGCAGTGCGCGCTAGCCAAGGTTGCCAGGTGCACGGTGTAGCCTCCGACACATTGGTGCGGCTGGCTTCCGGGTTGGATGCGCGCTGTGTTAAGAAGCAGTACGGCTGGTTGGGTTGTGTATCGGAGGACGCATGACATTCAGCCTTCGTCTCTCCCGAGCCCGTACGGGAGTTGTAGCAATGAGACAAGATAGTAGCTACTACAACAATTGGATACCACGGAATTGGGGAGAAAAAAGGGGGTAAAATTCAAAAAAAATAATTATAATAGTAAAAAAATAATAAAAAAAAACACTGACTCTTGGTGGCCCTTGAAAATCCGGGGGAGAGGGTGTCAATCTCACGCCGGACCGTACCCATATCCGCAGCAGTTCTCGATCTATAAGCCCAGGACGATAGTAAAGCGGGCAATAAGAGACATTGCAAGAAAGGGAATACAGATTTAACTGTCAAGTGAAACAGACCAATTCGCAGGTAAACGGACTCTCTGAGGGGGACCACGCCCTGGCACGGGTTCTGGGTCGGAAGGGTGACTTCAGCCGTCGCCCGAGCTCAGTTCCCCGCTTCTCCATCTCGCCTGGGTTGCGCCCGACCGGCCGACCGGCTCCCATCCCCCCATTTCCCTGTTGGGCACAGCCTCATGGCGAACCTGTGGGCAGGTGCGTTGGCCGCGTCCGAAGGGGATTGGGTGTTGCCGGTGAACCGGGTCTTCCCACCTCGGTCTCCAATATCAACTGCTTGGGTCTTGCCCAAGACCCTTGTGTGGCACCGGGTACCCAGTCAACCGGGGTTCAATGTCTTCCCTCACAATCACCTTGTCGACGATAGCAGAGCACCCGTATGCCCTCGTTTCAACCTCAAACTTTTTTGTGAAATATGGCCTCTCGTTCTGGAAAAGGGCGGGCGGGGGAAAGGAGGGCAACCTCCCCAACCCCACCTAGCAACTAGCCTCAGCGTAAAAACATACTGTCTACGGATGCATCCCAGGTTCCGGGGACTCTGGGGGTAATAATTACCCTCATGGTGAATAGAGAGGATGAAAATGCAGGCTGAAGGGGATAGGTCAGGAGGATCAAAGGCTGTCGTCAGAGCATTCTGACGAAGGGGCAGGCCTTAGAGAGTAAACAAAAGAGGGCACGGTAATGGAAGTGCCCCCCAATTAAAACACTGACATTTCCACACTGACATTTATATATGCACACGTGGTAAGGTGCCAGAACGGTAACAAATATCACACCAGCAAAGCTAACTAATTGTCCTACATTTTAATACAACAGCCGAGGGTGCTACCTCCGATTCCCAGCCGAATAATATTTCTCGTGTTATATTGCTTTCAGGTTTCTCGGGATTTTGGCAATGAAGCCCTTTATCTACTTCCCCAGAGTCAGATTAACTTGTGGATACCAATTTTATGTATGTATCTGAGTCCAGTATCAAGTTAGACGTAGTTTCGCGAACCAATGCTAACTAGCGCAATAACTGGAAGTCCATGGGTATCTGCTAGCATGCTTATTGCATCCTTATCGTAAAATCCTGAAGTATCCCTTTAAACTTCAGTCTGACAGAAATGGAAACACCGTGCACCTGGCAACCTTGGTTAGCGTGCACTGCGCCCGGCCCGCCACAGGAGTCACTGGTGCGTGATGAGACAAGGATATCCCTACCGGCCAAACCCTCCCTAACCCGGATGACGCTAGGACAATTGTGCGTCGCCCCACGGACCTCCCGGTTGCGGCCGGTTACAACAGAGCCTGGGCACGAACCCAGAGTCTCTGGTGGCACAGCTGGCGCTGCAGTACAGCGCCATTAACCACTGCACCACCCGGGAGGCCAATAAACTTTTTTTTATCGAACAGTTTTGTTATATATCAGTCTTATCTGATGTACGTATATAAAGTGTAATATTGGGATACAAACTCAAAATGTTATACACTTCAACTCTATATTCGACATGGTAGAGGTGTTTCAAAGTAGATTTGTTTAAGGAAACACCCTGATTTAGCCCATTGCAGTAAATGGTTAAAAAACGAATAAAACAGCACAGCACATCACAGCACAACGCCTCTGACCCAAATAGCTGTAACATCTCCCCTCGAGCACATCTGGTGTTTGGGTTAAAGGGAAAGATAAGATGTGCCCTTGGCATCAGGATATCAGCGCCTGCTCTGAGAATGCATTTGTAAGCAAAGCCTCAGTAGAGAAAGTACGTACTGCTCCATATGATATGATAGTCTAGTCAGCTTACTGATGTTAGTCAGTAGAGGAAAGTCCTATTGAAGTGTATGAAAGTGTATTCTTATTTTGCATGTGACTGGTGGATGCTGCTGGGTGTGAGTGTGGTGCAGGGAATGAAAATGGAAATACAAAACACGTTTTTGAGAACCGGAGGAAACTCCATAAGAGAATCGGAGGAAACTCCATAAGAGAATCGGAGGAAACTCCATAAGAGAATCGGAGGAAACTCCATAAGAGAACCGGAGGAAACTCCATAAGAGAACCGGAGGAAAATCCATAAGAGAACCGGAGGAAACTCCATAAGAGAACCGGAGGAAACTCCATAAGAGAACCGGAGGAAACTCCATAAGAGAATCGGAGGAAACTCCATAAGAGAACCGGAGGAAACTCCATAAGAGAATCGGAGGAAACTCCATAAGAGAATCGGAGGAAACTCCATAAGAGAACCGGAGGAAACTCCATAAGAGAATCGGAGAAAACTCCATATCAAGGGAACTTGATTCATTTTATGTCCAAAGGCCACGCACTTTATCTCAGTTAATCCTTCATGGGCGGTAGCCTGTAGCACTGCAAATGTTTGGCTTAGTTCATTTCTATGCACTAGCCAGGGCAAAGGACATACAGTAAGTGACGCCCATCTAATGACAATGATGAGTGTAGTGATGGATCTCTAAAAAGGCCACTATGCAGCTATGGTGAAGGATTAAATTGAAGCCTTAGTGGGGATGAAACTCCATCTGTAGCTCAATGCTATGAGCAGGGGATGAAACTCCATCTGTAGCTCAATGCTATGAGCAGGGGATGAAACTCCATCTGTAGCTCAATGTTATGAGCAGGGGATGAAACTCCATCTGTAGCTCAATGCTATGAGCAGGGGATGAAACTCCATCTGTAGCTCAATGCTATGAGCAGGGGATGAAACTCCATCTGTAGCTCAATGCTATGAGCAGGGGATGAAACTCCATCTGTAGCTCAATGCTATGAGCAGGGGATGAAACTCCATCTGTAGCTCAATGCTATGAGCAGGGGATGAAACTCCATCTGTAGCTCAATGCTATGAGCAGGGGATGAAACTCCATCTGTAGCTCAATGCTATGAGCAGGGGATGAAAGACTTTGGAGAAACCCCAATCTGATGATGACCCTGTTCAATTTATTGAAAGGAGTGGAGTGATGAATCTCTAAGAAATCCACATATGTAGCTAAAGTGGAGGATTACATTTAAACTTGAGCTGGAGGAAACTCCAACATGGTTGGAAACTCCAACACGGTTGCTGAAGTAAAGGATTCAATTGAATCCTTAGCGGGGAAGAAACTCCATCTGCAGCTCATTTATGAGCTGAATGGTACGGTTGCTAGAGTGAAAACTGTGGTTGAAGCCTTAGCTGGAAGAATTGTTGCTTTTCGATAGTTGCTTTCATTGCACTTGCATTCAGTAGCATCTACGAATCACATTTTTATTATGAATAGTATTGATGTCAAACAGGAAAACCAAGGAGACGGTTGGTTCCAAACGTTGTGAGAGTCTCAACTGGTTCTGAGAGATTAGGATCCGGACCTGCAAATGTAACAGTAAGCAGCTGTAACAAAAAGGATCACTGCAGTATTCATATGTTTATTAATGCTATGTATTGTCTTTTTTAATGTAGTTCTGTAACTGTCTAATGTTATGTATTATGTTATTTTATGCAGTTCTGTCCTTCAGCTGTAATTGTCTATTAATGTTAGGTATTATGTCATGTTTTATTTTTTTGTGTGGACCCCAGGAAGAGAAGGTCCAGCTTTGGCTATAGCTAATGGGGATCCTAATAAAATACTAAATACTAAAGTTCTTTATCCTTCATCCCATCTGTGTCAGGAGTCACACATGGTTCACGTAACACATTTCTTTCTTCTCATATCCTTGACCGTTTAGAGCTACATGCAACGACGGAAATGAGACGTACACTGCTGCACGGAGGCTGAATACTAAAGGGCAGGAGGACAGGGGTAGTTTCTATGCACTTTCTTATATAAAGATGACAGAGAGAGGACAGGAGGGCAGGAGTGGAGGCATTACTTGGGTTGCTTACACAGGTACACACGCACAATCACAGGCTGCCTGAGTGATGACAACTCACCTTCCTTCCCTGGTTTGAGACTATTTTAAACTATTCCTGCTTTTCGAAGAAAACTAAACGGCCCAGCAGGAATTAGCATGTTCCCCATATAAAAAAAATGTGTTGCCTTTATTTAACTAGGCAAGTCAGTTAAGAACAAATTCTTATTTACAACGACGGCCTACCCCGGCCAAACCAGGACGACACTGGACCAATTGTGCGCAGCCCTATGGAACTCCCAATCACGGCCGGATGTGATACAGCCTGGATTTGAACCAGGGACTGTAGCAACACCTCTTGCACTGAGATGCAGTGCTTTAGACCGCTCACTCGGAGCCCATAGGGGAAACAGCTACATAAAATAAGCCAAACAACTGCACTCTTTGCTTTCTTGCTGGTAGACCTGAATGTTAGGCCTACGGTCACTTGAAAACACCCTGGCTCAGTAAAATACAAAGAGAGAAGGAAATTGAAATGTTAAGGTATATTTTACCTTCTTCACCACTCTCTTCTTATCGTTTAACCTCCATCTTTACTATCATTCATTACCCCAACTCTTCATTTGACCCTCTTTCAGCTCCTCTACCACCCATCTCTCCAGCTCTCGGACCACCTGTTTCAGTAAAGAAAATGGTGTGTGTGTGTGTGAACCGTATAAGAAGTGTATGCAAACTGCACCTCTTTCCCTGCAGTGAGACAGCACACTCAGATGGGACACACTGGGGGTAACCCTCCTCTCTCTTTCTCTCTCTCTCTCTCCCACACTCTCTCTCCTTCCCTCCCAGATGTATCTGCATGATAATACATTCGTTTGGCTTTTGGCTGTAATTTCAAATGACTCTTCCCATCTCCTCTTCATAAACAGCTTGAAAAGAACCCCATCATTTCACCGCTCTGTGCTTTTCCAATCTACATCACCCACATTACTCTACTGTACTACACTTGCCCTGATCAAAGTGTGGTGAGGATAGACAGACAGGCGGGGGATTGGAGAGGGAGGTGAAGACAGTGATCGATGGACAGAGCGAGAGTGAAAGAGAGAGCGAGAGAGAAAGGGAGAGAAGGGAAAGACAGCTCCATTTCTATGAAATAACTGATGCTGCCATATGAATTTTGCTGCACACAGAGCTTGTGAATTTGCCACCCATGTTAGAGATCAATCAATCAGGACGCTTGGCAATGTTTGCGCCCCGCATTTATGAATGAATTGCGTGTACAGAATGTACAGTGTGTACAGTATTCTGTTGAATGAATTCTGTGTGTTCTTTGTATTCTGTGTGTGTGTGTGTGTGTGTGTGTGTGTGTGTGTGTGTGTGTGTGTGTGTGTACACATGTGCTTGCATGCATGTGTGACTATGCAAACACGTGTGTATAGTGTCTATGTTTTAGTGTGAATGTGATTGGTTTTGCTCACATGCATACAAATGTGTGTGTGTGTGTGTGCGCCGCACCCTTGTGTGTGTGTGTTTATGTTTCTATGAGTACGTGGCAGTGAGGATCTCCCTCCACCCCCATCCTACCCCCTCACACTGACCCTGTGAATGTTTGACCCTGCCAGCTGTGTGAGCTCTGGGTTGGATGTGGGGTGTATACACCTCCCCCTCAGTGCTGGGTCCTGTGTATACATCTCATCATAAACACAATGTGGAGCAGAAGCACTGATCACCTACATGTGCTTGACCCTCTGGCCCTCGAGACAACAATGTTATGCCTTGTCCATGTGGATGATTTGGCTTGGAGGAGAAAGGAGGGAGAAAAGGGTGCAGCGCTGGATGAGGCCAGTCAATGTGTGTGGGTGGGTGGGATCAGTGTGTGTGTGCCTTTGATGTTGACCACAGTTTTTTTTAAATCTATCTATAAGATCATTTATTTTCCTGTTTCTGAGAGAGGGACACATGCAGCTTTTCTGTGTCCAAACACACATCTGCAGTCATACAAATACATCACACATAAAACAACAACACCAGAATTATATTTACGTTTTTGTTCCAGACCAAAACACACGAGTATGTCTTGAACGCATCTCTTTAGATGACGACACAACACAAATGTCTGTTCAAAAACCACCTCAAATACCTGACAGAGAAAAACTAGTATGTCTTGAACGTAACTTTAGACGCCTACAACACAAACAGCCTTGAACACCCGATGAAGACACAGCCTAAACTCAGATCACCTGCGCTTTCAAGACCTCAAAACCCTCATTCCACAGCGATGAGCAAACCTGATGCGTTTAAAACATTCAAACCCCTGTTTTCTTAGACTGACACATTCAACCCTGGGGGATCATAGAATGGCCTGAGCTTTTATAAAACTCAAAGCTGAGTGTCTTAGAGCAACAATTCTTGTGAAAAACAAGCTGTGATGGAAGGTTGTAAGCCTTGTCTGGATGTGGGCCGCAACAACAGCAGGCAGCATCTTGATGGAGCAGGGTCAGGAGGAGGCCTAACAGCAGCAGCCAGCTGATTACATATATTTCACAGGTTTTCTCCTGGCTTTATGTGTATGAATGGGAAGGGGGGTGAAAGTGTGTGTGTCTATGCCCAAAACTCCCTGCCCTAACTTCACTAATTTCATTGCAATTTCCAACCCCCAAATTGCCATGGGATCCCAAATTGCCATGGGCTCAGTAAAGAGGCACAATCAGCTCAGCCATCATAGAGGAAGACAGAGAGAGAGAGGACACACTGCCCCCTCTGTTGCCATTTTTAATGTTAACTCCCTAAGGAGGGGAAACAATCGATTCCTATGGAAGACAGTCAATGATATTGTTTTGGCCTGAATATTGAACTTGTGAGTATTAACATATAACATAAATTATTCGTCAGAGACAGAGAAACACAGAGACAGACATTCGCGCATGCATGTGCACACACACACACACACATTGCAGAGTAGAGTACATGTGCGCGCACACGCACACACAGTACACACACTGAGGGAGCTTCATTATCCCATTCCACAGTGGCATGAGGTGCCAGGCTCAGTGACTGACAGGGCCAATTACAGCAGAGAGCCAGGGGTAGCAGTGCAGGGAGCATGTGACTACCCTCAATCATCAGGAACAGTGCCCTCTGCCATCCTCTGCCAATGGCATACTTTCCTATTCGATCGTGGGCACAGGGCACTTCTTAATTAACCTATTGAAGTACACTGTAGTTACTGCAGTATCAACTTACTATCAATTACACTATGATCACATCTCTGGATAGACTCGAGCCAAAGCCCAACTTGAGATAGTAGGCATTGTGTATATTAGTAAAAATCTTTATAGTACTGTAAATCAGACCTTCATACACTATATATACAAAAGTATGTGGACACCGCTTCAAATTAGTGGATTTCGCTATTTCAGACACACCGTTGCTGACAGGTGTATAAAATCGAGCACTCCGCCATGCAATCTCCATAGACAAACACTGGCAGTAGAATGGCCTTACTGAAGTAACATAGGATGCTACCTTTCCAAGAAGTCAGTTTGTCAAATGTATGCCCTTCTAGAGCTGCCCAGGTCAACTGAAAGTACTGTTATTGTGAAGTAGAAATGTCTAGCAGCAACAACGGCTCAGCTGCGAAGTGGTAGGCCACACAAACTCACAGAACGGGTCCGCTGAGTGCTGAAACACGTAAAAATTGTCTGTCCTCAGTTGCAACACTCACTACCGAGTTCTAAACAACGTCAGCACAAGAACGGTTTGTCGGAAGCTTCCTAAAATGGGTTTCCATGGCCGAGCAGCCTCACACAAGCCTAAGATCACCAGGTGCAATGCCAAGTGTCGGCTGGAGGGGTGTAAAGCTCGCCGCCTTTGGACTCTGGAGCAGTAGAAACGCGTTCTCTGGAGTGATGAATCACGCATCACAATCTAGCAGTCTGACGGACAGATCTGGGTTTTGCGGACGCCAGGAGAACGCTACCTGCCCAAATGCATAGTGCATAGCCTTCCCAGAAGAGTGGAGGCTGTTATAGCAGCAAAGGGGGGACCAACTCCATATTAATGCCCATGATTTTGGAATGAGATGTTCGACGAGTAGGTGTCCACATACTTTTGGTCATGTAGTGTACCACAGGCCCCGCAACCGAGGACAGACGATGTTTACGTAATACTCGCTTCAGCACTTGGAGGTCCCCTTCTGTGAGCTTGTGTGGCCTACCACCTCGCGGCTGAGCCGTTTCATGGTTTTGTGCTCAAATGTATACACCTGTCAGCAACTGGTGTGGCTGAAATAGCCAAATCCACTCATTTGAATGGGTGTCCACATACTTTTGTATATATAGTGTATCTCCAGATGACTCATCCCTATAGGCGAAACTGTTTCTGTCTCACTGTGTTGAAGTAGTTAGCCTGGTCCCAGATTTGTTTGTGTTGCATAGCCAACTCCTATGGTTGTTGTCACACATTATCTACATTCAAATCAAGAACTACAGTATGTGGGACGCGGGGCTGAAGGGAGTTGTAGTTTTAATTAAACAAATATTAAACTTAGTTCAGCTCAAAAACGTGATAATTAACAATAATGACCATCAATTTTCCGTAAGGAGACGGATCAAAGAGGAAGAGCCGAAGACAGCTCTGCAGGCTACTTAGGCAGGCTAGCTAAAAAGGATGACTAAAGACAGTACAGAATGGGGAGCAAAGAGATAATTTTAGGTCTGGCTGGCAGACTGCTACTGCCTGAGCAGAGATGAGATGATGACTTTAAGAAATAAAAAATAATAAAGCAATCAAATGAAAACTAGGTAATATACAACACTGAAATAATGTATTATTTCATAGTAATTTCCTATTTTTCTATCGACATCTACCCAATGTGGGCCTGACAGAGAAAACCTATTTTCAATGTTTTGGCAATTGAATGCTCACTATTTTTGACTTTGGAATTTCCATGAATTAAAAAGCTCTATTTCATAATGCATTTAATGTTTAAAAAAAATAATCAAAACCAAAATCTAAAACCAAACTCAAAAAGCACTAACCCCTCAGTACTAGCGGTCGCCTGTCCATGACAAATAGTTAGCAGACATAACCTTTAAAGCTCTACATCACCCACAGCTTCTCAGCTGTCTTCCACACAGTACACATGGCCTTTCCCTTTAAATAGAGTATGACATCAGAACTGCATTTCTGTGGGCCGCAGTTGAAAACAAATAGGTCCAAACAATGCCACATCTGGAGCGAGAAGCAGGACAGAGGGAGAGGGAGGAGAGAGAAACAGAGGAAAAGACATAAGGGAAAGAGCAGGAACGCAGAGGGAAAGACAAGGGAAAGAGCAGGAACGCAGAGGGAAAGACAAGGGAAAGAGCAGGAACGCAGAGGGAAAGACAAGGGAAAGAGCAGGAAGGCAGAGGGAAAGACAAGGGAAAGAGCAAGAACACAGAGGGAAAGACAAGGGAAAGAGCAGGAATGCAGAGGGAAAGACAGAAGGGAAAGAGCAGGAACACAGAAGGAAAGACAAGGGAAAGAGCAGGAACGCAGAGGGAAAGACAAGGGAAAGAGCAGGAAGGCAGAGGGAAAGACAAGGGAAAGAGCAGGAACGCAGAGGGAAAGACAGAAGGGAAAGAGCAGGAACGAAGAAGGAAAGACAGAAGGGAAAGAGCAGGAATGCAGAAGGAAAGACAGAAGGGAAAGAGCAGGAATGCAGAAGGAAAGACAGAAGGGAAAGAGCAGGAATGCAGAAGGAAAGACAGAAGGGAAAGACCAGGAACGAAGAAGGAAAGACAGCAGGGAAAGAGCAGGAACGCAGAAGGAAAGACAGAAGGGAAAGAGCAGGAACGCAGAAGGAAAGACAGAAGGGAAAGAGCAGGAACACAGAAGGGAGCTCAATTTACTGAATTGCACCTCCTTTTGCAAAACCCCTTTTTGCCCTCACGTCGGGGCATGGATTCTACAAGGTGTCGAAAGCATTACACCGGGATGTTGGCCCATGTTGACTGCAATGCTTCCCATAGTTGTGTCAAGTTGTCTGGATGTCCTTTGGGTGGTGGAGCATTCTTCATACACACAGCAAACTGTTGAGCGCAAAAAACCCCCAGCAGATTTGCAGTTCTTGACACAAACCGGTGTCCCTGGCATCTACTACCATACCCTGTTCAAAGGCACTTTAATATTTTGTCTTGCCCATTCACCGTCTGAATTGCACACACACACTCCATGTCTCAATTGCCTCAAGGCTTAAAAATCCTTCTTTAACCTGTGTCCTCCACTTCATCTACACTGATTGGACTGGATTTAACAGGTGGCATCAATAAGGGATTCCCCTGGTCAGTCTGTCACAGAAAGAGCAGGTGTACCTAAAGTTATGTACACTCAGTGTATACAACAGCCCTCACCTCACTACATCATTACAACATATACAAACTACATACCACTGGAGTACTACAGTAAACTACATACCACTGGAGTACTACAGTCTGCTTAAGTACTACTACCCTCAAGTCACTACAACCATCATGTCACTACAACCCTCACTTCACTACAGCGCTCACGCCACTACAGCCCTCACGTCACTACAGCCCTCACGTCACTACAGCCCTCACGTCACTACAGCCCTACAGCCCTCACGTCACTACAGCTCTCACGCCACCACAGCCATCACGTCACCACAGCCCTCACATCACCACAGCCCTCACGCCACTACAGCCCTCACGCCACTACAGCCCGCACGTCACTACAGCCATCACGTCACCACAGCCCTCATGTCACCGCAGCCCTCATGCCACTACAGCCCTCACGCCACTACAGCCCTCACGTCACTACAGCCCTCAACGCCACTAGAGCCCTCACGTCACTACAGCCCTCACGTCACTACAGCCCTCACGTCACTACATCCCTCACGTCACTACAGCCCTCACGTCACTACAGCCCTCACGCCACTACAGCCCTCACGTCACTACAGCCCTCACGTCACTACAGCCCTCAACGCCACTAGAGCCCTCACGTCACTACAGCCCTCACGTCACTACAGCCCTCACGTCACTACATCCCTCACGTCACTACAGCCCTCACGTCACTACAGCCCTCACGCCACTACAGCCCTCACGTCACTACAGCCCTCACGTCACTATAGCCCTCAAGTCACTACAGCCCTCACGTCACTACAGCCTTCTCGTCACTACAGCCCTCATGTCACTACAGCCCTCTCGTCACTACAGCCCTCACGTCACTATAGCCCTCAAGTCACTACAGCCCTCACGTCACTACAGCCCTCACGTCACTACATCCATCACATCACTACAGGCCTCACACCACCACAGCCCTCACGTCACTACAGCCCTCACATCACTATAGCCCTCAAGTCACTACAGCCCTCTCGTCACTACAGCCATCACATCACTACAGCCCTCACGTCACCACAGCCCTCACGTCACCACAGCCCTCACGTCACAACAGCCCTCACATCACTATAGCCCTCAAGTCACTACAGTCCTCACGTCACTACAGCCTTCTCGTCCCTACAGCCCTCATGTCACTACAACCCTCTCGTCACTACAGCCCTCACGTCACTACAGCCCTCACGCCACTAGAGCCCTCACGTCACTACAGCCCTCACGTCACTACAGCGCTCACGCCACTACAGCCATCACGTCACCACAGCCCTCATGTCAACACAGCCCTCACGCCAATACAGCCCTCACGCCACTACAGCCCTCACGTCACTACAGCCCTCAAGTCACTATAGCCCTCAAGTCACTACAGCCCTCACGTCACTACAGCCTTCTCGTCACTACAGCCCTCATGTCACTACAGCCCTCTCGTCACTACAGCCCTCACGTCACTATAGCCCTCAAGTCACTACAGCCCTCACGTCACTACAGCCCTCACGTCACTATAGCCCTCAAGTCACTACAGCCCTCACGTCACTACAGCCCTCACGTCACGACATCCATCACATCACTACAGGCCTCACGCCACCACAGCCCTCACGTCACTATAGCCCTCAAGTCACTATAGCCCTCAAGTCACTACAGCCCTCTCGTCACTACAGCCATCACATAACTACAGCCCTCACGCCACTACAGCCATCACGTCACCACAGCCCTCATGTCACCACAGCCCTCAAGTCACTACAGCCCTCACGTCACTACAGCGCTCACGCCACTACAGCCATCACGTCACCACAGCCCTCATGTCACCACAGCCCTCATGCCACTACAGCCCTCACGTCACTACAGCCCTCACGTCACCACAGCCCTCACGTCACAACAGCCCTCACATCACTATAGCCTTCACGTCACTACAGCCCTCATGTCACTACAACCCTCTAATTACTACAGCCCTCACGTCACTACAGCCCTCACGCCACTAGAGCCCTCACGTCACTACAGCCCTCACGTCACTACAGCCCTCACGTCACTACAGCGCTCACGCCACTACAGCCATCACGTCACCACAGCCCTCATGTCACCACAGCCCTCACGCCACTACAGCCCTCACGCCACTACAGCCCTCAAGTCACTACAGCCCTCACGTCACTACAGCGCTCACGCCACTACAGCCATCACGTCACCACAGCCCTCATGTCACCACAGCCCTCATGCCACTACAGCCCTCATGTCACTACAGCCCTCACGTCAACACAGCCCTCACACCACTACAGCCCTCACGCCACCACAGCCCTCACGCCACCACAGCCCTCACGCCAAAACAGCCCTCACGCCACTACAGCCCTCATGTCACTACAGCTCTCACGTCACCACAGCCCTCATGTCAACACAGCCCTCACGCAACTACAGCCCTCATGCCACTACAGCCCTCACGTCACTACAGCCCTCACGCCACTAGAGCCCTCACGTCACTACAGCCCTCACGTCACTACAGCCCTCACGCCACTACAGCCCTCACGTCACTGCAGCCCTCACGTCACCACAGCCCTCACGTCACTACATCCCTCACATCACTACAGCCCTCACGTCACTACAGCCCTCACGTCAACACAGCCCAAACACCACTACAGCCCTCACGCCACCACAGCCCTCACGCCACCACAGCCCTCACGCCAAAACAGCCCTCACGCCACTACAGCCCTCATGTCACTACAGCTCTCACGTCACCACAGCCCTCATGTCAACACAGCCCTCACGCAACTACAGCCCTCATGCCACTACAGCCCTCATGTCACTACAGCCCTCACGCCACTAGAGCCCTCACGTCACTACAGCCCTCACGTCACTACAGCCCTCACGCCACTACAGCCCTCACGTCACTGCAGCCCTCACGTCACCACAGCCCTCACGTCACTACATCCCTCACATCACTACAGCCCTCACGTCAATACAGCCCTCACGTCACTACATCCCTCACATCACTACAGGCCTCACGCCACCACAGCCCTCACGTCACTACAGCCCTCACATCACTATAGCCCTCATGTCACTACAGTCCTCTTGTCACTACAGCCCTCACGTCACCACAGCCCTCACGCCACTACAGCCCTCACGCCACTACAGCCCTCAAGTCACTACAGCCCTCAAGTCACTACAGCCCTCACGTCACTACAGCCCTCACGTCAGTACAGCCCTCTCGTCCCTACAGCCCTCATGTCACTACAGCCCTCTCGTCACTACAGCCCTCAAGTCACTACAGCCCTCAAGTCACTACAGCCCTCAAGTCACTACAGCCCTCACGTCACTACAGCCCTCTCGTCACTACAGCCCTCACGCCACTACAGCCCTCACGTTACTGTAACATATACAACCAACATACTGCTAGACGACAGCCCTTAAGTCACTACAAAACAACAGTCACTGCTAGAGTACTGCATCCCTTACATCACAACACACGCCCTCTGCAACAGTACTACATCCCTTATGTCACTACAACACAACACACACCCTCTGCAACAGTACTACATCCCTTATGTCAATACAACACAACACACACCCTCTGCAACAGTACTACATCCCTTATGTCAATACAACACAACACACACCCTCTGCAACAGTACTACATCCCAACACACACCCTCTGCAACAGTACTACATCCCTTATATCACTACAACACACACCCTCTGTAACAGTACTGCATCCCTTACATCACAACACACACCCTCTGCAACAGTACTACATCCCTTACATCACAACACACACCCTCTGCAACAGTACTACATCCCTTATATCACTACAACACACACCCTCTGTAACAGTACTACATCCCTTACATCACAACACACACCCCCTGCAACAGTACTACATCCCTTACATCACAACACACACCCTCTGCAACAGTACTACATCCCTTATATCACTAGAACACACACCCTCTGTAACAGTACTACATCCCTTACATCACAACACACACCCCCTGCAACAGTACTACATCCCTTACAACACAACACACACCCTCTGCAACAGTACTACATCCCTTATATCACTACAACACACACCCTCTGCAACAGTACTACATCCCTTACAACACAACACACACCCTCTGCAGCAGTACTACATCCCTTACAACACACACCCTCTGCAACAGTACTACATCCCTTACAACACAACACACACCCTCTGCAACAGTACTACATCCCTTACATCACAACACACACCCTCTGCAACAGTACTACATCCCTTACATCACAACACACGCCCTCTGCAACAGTACTACATCCCTTACAACACAACACACACCCTCTGCAACAGTACTACATCCCTTACAACACAACACACACCCTCTGCAACAGTACTACATCCCTTATATCATTACAACACAACACACACCCTCTGCAACAGTACTACATCCCTTACAACACACAACCTCTGCAACAGTAATACATCCATTATATCAACAGCAACAGTACATACATCCCTTATATCACAACACACACCCTCTGCAACAGTACTACATCCCTTATATCACTACAACACACACCCTCTGTAACAGTACTGCATCCCTTACATCACAACACACACCCTCTGCAACAGTACTACATCCCTTATACCACTACAACACAGCACACACCCTCTGCAACAGTACTACATCCCTTACATCACAACACACACCCTCTGGAGCAGTACTACATCCCTTATATCACTACAACACACACCCTCTGCAACAGTACTGCATCCCTTACATCACAACACACACCCCCTGCAACAGTACTACATCCCTTATATCATTACAACACAACACACACCCTCTGCAACAGTACTACATCCCTTACAACACAACACACACCCTCTGCAACAGTACTACATCCCTTACAACACACACCCTCTGCAACAGTACTACATCCCTTACATCACAACACACACCCCTTGCAACAGTACTACATCCCTTACAACACAACACACACCCTCTGCAACAGTACTACATCCCTTACATCACTACAACACACACCCTCTGCAACAGTACTACATCCCTTACATCACTACATCACAACACACACCCTCTGCAACAGTACTACATCCCTTATGTCACTACAACACACACCCTCTGCAACAGTACTACATCCCTTACATCACAACACACACCCTCTGCAACAGTACTACATCCCTTACAACACACACCCTCTGCAACAGTACTACATCCCTTATATCACAACACACACCCTCTGCAACAGTACTATATCCCTTACAACACAACACACACCCTCTGCAACAGTACTACATCCCTTATATCATTACAACACAACACACACCCTCTGCAACAGTACTACATCCCTTACAACACACACCCTCTGCAACAGTACTACATCCATTATATCACTACAACACAACACACACCCTCTGCAACAGTACTAAATCCATTATATCACTACAACACAACACACACCCTCTGCAACAGTACTACATCCCTTATATCACAACACACACCCTCTGCAACAGTGCTACATCCCTTATATCATTACAACACACAACCTCTGCAACAATACTACATCCCTTACAACACAACACACACCCTCTGCAACAGTACTACATCCCTTATATCACTACAACACACACCCTCTGTAACAGTACTGCATCCCTTACATCACAACACACACCCCCTGCAACAGTACTACATCCCTTATATCATTACAACACAACACACACCCTCTGCAACAGTACTACATCACAACACATACCCCCTGCAACAGTACTACATCCCTTATATCACTACAACACACACCCTCTGCAACAGTACTACATCACAACACACACCCCCTGCAACAGTACTACATCCCTTATATCACTACAACACACACCCTCTGTAACAGTACTACATCCCTTACATCACAACACACACCCCCTGCAACAGTACTACATCCCTTACAACACACACCCTCTGCAACAGTACTACATCCCTTACATCACAACACACACCCTCTGCAACAGTACTACATCCCTTACATCACTACAACACAACACACACCCTCTGCAACAGTACTACATCCCTTATATCACTACAACACAACACACACCCTCTGCAACAGTACTACATCCCTTATATCACTACAACACACACCCTCTGCAACAGTACTACATCCCTTACATCACAACACACACCCTCTGCAACAGTACTACATCCCTTACTACACAACACACACCCTCTGCAACAGTACTACATCCCTTATACCACTACAACACAGCACACACCCCCTGCAACAGTACTACATCCCTTATATCATTACAACACAACACACACCCTCTGCAGCAGTACTGCATCCCTTACATCACAACACTCACCCTCTGCAACAGTACTACATCCCTTATATCACAACACACACCCTCTGCAACAGTACTACACCCCTTACATCACAACACACACCCTCTGCAACAGTACTACATCCCTTATACCACTACAACACAACACACACCCCCTGCAACAGTACTACATCCCTTATATCACAACACACACCCTCTGCAACAGTACTACATCCCTTATATCATTACAACACAACACACACCCTCTGTAACAGTACTACATCCCTTACATCACAACACACACCCTCTGCAACAGTACTACATCCCTTACATCACAACACACACCCTCTGCAACAGTACTACATCCCTTACAACACAACACACACCCTCTGCAACAGTACTACATCCCTTATATCACTGCAACACACACCCTCTGCAACAGTACTACAGTCTTCTCTCAGTCTAAGTATAGTCTACAATCAGCCCTTAAGTCTACAAGTCTTCTATAACCCTCACTTCAAAACCATTCAGCTCACCAGCACAGCCACACAGTGGTATGCCATACACAGAGATCACACAGTGGTGTGCCATACACATAGATCACACAGTGGTGTGCCATACACATAGATCACACAGTGGTGTGCCATACACATAGATCACACAGTGGTATGCCATACACATAGATCACACAGTGGTGTGCCATACACATAGATCACACAGTGGTATGCCATACACATAGATCACACAGTGGTGTGCCATACACATAGATCACACAGTGGTCTGCCATACACATAGATCACACAGTGGTGTGCCATACACATAGATCACACAGTGGTGTGCCATACACATAGATCACACAGTGGTGTGCCATACACATAGATCACACAGTGGTGTGCCATACACATAGATCACACAGTGGTGTGCCATACACATAGATCACACAGTGGTATGCCATACACATAGATCACACAGTGGTGTGCCATACACATAGATCACACAGTGGTATGCCATACACATAGATCACACAGTGGTGTGCCATACACATAGATCACACAGTGGTGTGCCATACACATAGATCACACAGTGGTATGCCATACACATAGATCACACAGTGGTGTGCCATACACATAGATCACACAGTGGTATGCCATACACATAGATCACACAGTGGTGTGCCATACACATAGATCACACAGTGGTGTGCCATACACATAGATCACACAGTGGTGTGCCATACACATAGATCACACAGTGGTATGCCATACACATAGATCACACAGTGGTGTGCCATACACATAGATCACACAGTGGTGTGCCATACACATAGATCACACAGTGGTATGCCATACACATAGATCACACAGTGGTGTGCCATACACATAGATCACACAGTGGTATGCCATACACATAGATCACACAGTGTTGTGCCATACACATAGATCACACAGTGGTATGCCATACACATAGATCACACAGTGGTATGCCATACACATAGATCACACAGTGTTCTCATTTGCAACTGCGACCTGGCCAAGATAAAGCAAAGCAGTGTGACACAGACAACAACACAGAGTTACACATGGAGTAAACAATAAACAAGCCAATAACACAATAAACAAGTCAATGACACAGTAGAAAAAAGAAAGTCTATATACAGTGTGTGCAAAAGGCATGAGGAGCGAATAAATAGGCCATAGGAGCGAATAATTACAATTTAGCAAATTAAAACTGTGTGATAAATGAGCAGATGATGATGTGTAAGTAGAGATACTGGTGTGCAAAATAACAGAAAAGTAAATAAAACAAAAACAGTATGGGGATGAGGTAGGTAGATTGGGTGGGCTATTTACAGATGGACTATGTACAGCTGCAGCGATCGGTTAGCTGCTCAGAAAGTTGATGTTTAAAGTTGTTGAGGGAAATAAAAGTCTCCAACTTCAGCAATTCGTTCCAGTCACTGGAAGCAGAGAACTGGAAGGAAAGGCGGCCAAATGAGGTGTTGGCTTTGGGGATGATCAGTGAGATATACCTGCTGGAACGTGTGCTATGGGTGGGTATTGTTATCGTGACCAGTGAACTGAGATAAGGCGGAGCTTTACCTAGCATATATTCGTATTTGTAGTTGTCCACACAGTCAGAACCGTCCAGAGTAGTGATGCTAGTCGGGCGAGTGCGGGCAGCGAACGGTTGAAAAGCATGCATTTGGTTTTACTGGCATTTGGAGGCCACGGAAGGAGTGTTGTATGGCATTGAAGCTTGTTTGGAGGTTTGTAACACAGTGTCCAAAGAAGGGCCAGAAGTATACAGAATGGTGTCATCTGCATAGAGGTGGATCAGAGAATCACCAGCAGCAAGAGCGACATCATTGATGTATACAGAGAAAATAGTCTGCTCGAGGATTGAACCCTGTGGCACCCCCATAGAGACTGCCAGAGGTCCGAACAACAGGCCCTCCAATTTGACACACTGAACTCTGTCTGAGAAGTAGTTGGTGAACCAGGTGAGGCAGTCATTTGAGAAACCAAGGCTGTTGAGTCTGCCGATAAGAATGTGGTGATTGACAGAGTCAAAAGCCTTGGCCAGGTCAATGAATACGGCTGCACAGTATTGTCTCTTATCGATGGCGGTTATGATATCGTTTAGGACCTTGAGCGTGGCTGAGGTGCACCCATGACCAGCTCAGAAACCAGATTGCATAGCGGAGAAGGTACGGTGGGATTCAAAATGGTTGGTGATCTGTTTGTTAACTTGGCTTTCGAAGACCTTAGAAAGGCAGGGTAGGATAGATATAGGTCTGCAGCAGTTTGGGTCTAGAGTGTCTCCCCCTTTGAAGAGGGGGATGACCGCGGCAGCTTTCCAATCTTTGGGGATCTCAGACGATACGAAAGAGAGGTTGAACAGGCTAGTAATAGGGGTTGCAACAATTTCGGCGGATAATTGATAGTGGATGACGTTCTCAGAAGGCCTCTATTTGGCAGTCTTAACTCCTGTTGTCCCTGTCAGAAGTAATCAGAGCTCTGCTGGGCTCTGCACTCTGAGAGCCACGCAAATATGCAGGCCAATTATCTGCCTGCTGGACAGAGCATCCAATAAAC